>NC_088218.1:17597144-17604644 GCF_036934945.1 Oncorhynchus masou masou
TTCCAAACCTCTCAGCCAATAAAAGCTGGTTTTCAGTTTTCCCCTCTCCACAAAAACCACTCCTATGCAGAATTCTTGCTTGGAAATAGTATTGTATGTGTGTGCGTGTGCGTGTACATGCGTTTGTGTGTGTGAGATAGCGAGAGGTGGGTTATTTAAGTGGTCTGGTGAGATTAGCCTGTGATGTAGAGTCTCAGGCCTGCTCACTGTGTACACAGTTCTCCTGGACCAAATGAGCAAATGAGAGGTTAGGCATACACACACACACACACCCAAGAGGAAATTGGATGCTGATTAAAGATTGGTCTCAACAGCCAGGGGCTGTGACCTGGGATTATTGGAAAGAGGTGAACAGAGGTGTTCTATCAGACAACGCCTCTCCGCTCATGTCAGTGGTCATACATATTACAGTAGCTGTATGACGTCAGCAAACGCTATAAAATCAAGCCATCGCGTCTATCACCCCGAATCATAGCCCACTTCACCGGCCCAGTGTTCACCAAGCCCCTGCTAACCACCTGCAGAGGCCCCGCTGTATCTCCATCCCTTCTGGTTGTTTCAGCACCATGGCCAGCATTCTACTGCTTTTCCTCGCCGCCTCCTGCTGCGCATGTCTCTGTCTCGCTGACAGCGATACCTCGTTGGAGTTTGAGACTCGCGCTCTAGAGTTCCCCCACAAATCACAAGAAGAGAAGGATCTGGTAAGTTTAAATTGTTTTATGTTTGTGAAGTTGTTTGGTTTGTCAATGTGTTAGTTTAATCGATTCATCCCTATCTTTGTAATTGTTTTCTAGCTACATCTATAGAAGTCTATAATTTTTGTTTTTCTCTGTCATGTAGATTGAAGCTTTGCAAGAAGTTCTGGAGAAACTGAAGAACAAACAGATGCCGTTATCAGAAAAGAAGCTCGGCTGGCTGCCGTCGGTAAGAGTAGACCTGATCAACCATTTTAAAGTGGTTAAAGACCTCTTATCAACAGTTTTTAAGTAGTTTGCCTGTCTGTATAATGCATTTTACTTATTCATTGAGTCTAGTCGTATATTGCGTTTCAAATGGTTAAAACGGGACTTTCGATAAAAGGTTCTCAATTGACCGTGTTTAAAAAAATGTATAATTTAGGCGTTGCTAGGATTAATCTGGTTCTGGGAAACCGGTGTAGATGTTTCAGAATCCCATAGTCTGGAGACAGATGCCACCATCATCATAATTCAATTAATAAACAAACGGTTTGTTTCCAGTGTGACGCAGGCGAGCAGTGCGCTGTTCGCAAGGGTGCGCGAGTCGGAACGCTGTGCGGATGTCCGCGTGGGACGACCTGCAACTTCTATGTCCTCAAGTGTTTGTAAGAAGAGAAGAAGAGAAAATGATAAACAGTGTAGGGAGGGGAGCAGAGAGAAATAGGAGAGAGAACAGAAGCTTTTTCCTCATTCTGTGGATCACATTCAGATGTGGAACGTTCACACAGAAATATTGTATGTTGAACAGACATGTCTCTATCTGACATGTAAAGTAAATAGGAATCATATCAGCTTTACTTTCAGTATGTTGCCCTCTCCTGTCCTGTCCTGAACGTGACCCTGGTGTGTAATGGAGGGTTTGTTGTCTAACATAAAGGTGGTATCTCAAATACCAATCTATTCCCTATAATGCACTATTTTGGCCAGAGTCCTATGTGTCAGTCCTATGTTGCTTCGGTCAAAAGTATTGCACTTTATAGGGAATAGGGTGTCATTTAAGACACTACCCAACTTGTTCCCTTCATCTGTGCCTCTCTGCTGTCTCGTCTATTTTGACTAAGTACAAAGAAATTCAATGTGATTAATAAAGTCCTTGATTTACAGTTTGTTTTGTATCGCTTCAGTGCAATTTTAACAAGTAGGCTATGTGGTTCCTTTCCACTACTCTTAGTACAAAACTCAAAACAGATCACCAAAAAGGCAGTTGTTTCAAAACTTTAAGCACATTTTCAATTGACTAAGTATTTCACAATCAAAATCATACAGTCACATTTTCACCACACTTAATCAGTGTTTCATCTGGAAATACATGTTCACATAACATAACTGCCATGCACAATACGATGCTCACTTTTGATATGTTTCTCTTCTCTTTTGTTAAAAGACCATTTACTATTACTTAATCAGACTGCTCTAAATTGATGATCACGTATATGTTTGGTAAACCTATACATTACACAACTTGCTCTCACAGTCTCACGTCATAATTACACGTTCATCCATGTTTCTCAAACTTCAAATTTCGAAGTTGTTGCAAACGGCAAATTTCTAAATGTTCAAGGTTATGTTTAGACATGAACTCCAAAATCTTAAGGTTAGGCATTAACTCCAAACGGTTACGGTAAGGGTTAAGGTTTGGGATAGGCTTAAAACAACTATCTCAAAAACAACTTTCTATCGCTGAATTCAAACTTCCAAAATTTGGAATCAGAGGCAGATGCTTATGAAAATCACAACCTACTTGAAGGCAACAGCGTTCATCGTTGCTCCTAGTGGCCGATTTCCACATCATCTCCAGACATCCTCAGATAAGGATGGACGTTGAATACTGACTTGTATCCCGGGTGACCTGGCTGACTTTACATGTGAACTGGTTTGTCTGCTACAGATTTTGAGAACTACTTAATGAAAATGTCTGTAAATGTAGAAACATGAAAAGTATGGAGATATACTTGAATGTACTACAATGATGACTATTGATTTTACTTCACTGTAAGTTAAAAAGAAAATCTGATATTGACAAGATCAGAGATGTACTGTATGTAACAAATCAAATCAAAAAATGAAAGCACAATGAAAGGTTTTGAATGAAGTACTGGGTGCCATACAAGTAATACCAGTTTGGAGTTTTGTTTAAAGTGTTGTGTGTGTGTGTGTGTGTGTGTGTGTGTGTGTGTGTGTGTGTGTGTGTGTGTGTGTGTGTGTGTGTGTGTGTGTGTGTGTGTGTGTGTGTGTGTGTGTGTGTGTGTGTGTGTGTGTGTGTGTGCAGAAAGGAGTGTTAGCATTGGGATGTATGGTTTGATCATTGGATTCAGTTATTCACACGCTTTAGGGACAACACAATGCAGCCAAAGCAATACATAAAACATACAATTCCTGTATCAATAATAAAATATTGAAAATAAAAAATGACAATAACAAATAAAACCAAAATAGGGACTAGAATGCAGAAACAAACAGTCACCAATAGACATGTCTAATCATTCCAATACATATTATCTATACTCTCAGTATGTCCTCTTGCTGTCTCTCCCCTCCCTTCCATCTCTCTGTCAGACGTCTCCCCCCGGTCCTTCCTGGGGGCCCATGACAGTCACCTGGAGCTCCAGGCTGAGAGGGGGTGGCCCTGGAGAGAACGCCCCATTGCTCTGAGGCTCTCCCACTGGGTAGGCTGCTGCTCTGCAGACCCCCTCCGGCTGACCGTATGGAGCTCACAGTCTTACTGAGCCAGCTGTTCCTAGCTGTCTGGAGATCACGTTGCAGCACCCCCTTATGGTGTTCCAGCTCCTAAACAGGGGACAACACAACACATCATATGTCACTATGGAGTGTGTACTGTCCACAAAAAAGTGTGCAGTGTACACTATGAAGTGTGTAGTGTGCATTATGAAGTGTGTAGTGTGCATTATGAAGTGTGTAGTGTGCATTATGAAGTGTGTAGTGTGCTCTGAGCTGACCTGGATCTTGCACTTGGCCTCCACCATCTGTAGTTTAGTCTGGGCCAGCTCCTTCTCCAGCTCTGTGACCTGGCCACTCAGACACACCTTCTCCTGGTCTTGTTCCCTGGTACCAGTCGTCTGCTGGTCTGGTTCTGTTTCCTGGTCTCTCTGCTGGCCTGGTTCTCTGGTGCTGATACTTCTCTGGTACGGGGCTGTGGAACCGAAGCCTTCCATAACAGGAGAATCTAGAGCCTGTCGGCAGCGAGAACATGCCAGCACAGCATTCTAAGAGAGGGAGGAGAGGGGTGGGAGGGGTTTGATGAGAGAGTTCAAAATTGTTTTATTATGAACATGTACAGTAGGGCAAAAAAGTATTTAGTCAGCCACCAATTGTGCAAGTTCTCCTACTTAAAAAGATGAGAGAGGCCTGTAATTTTCATCATAGGTACACTTCAACGATGACAGACAAAATGAGGAAAAAAATCCAGAAAATCACATTGAAGGATTTTTTATGTATTTATTTGCAAATGATGGTGGCAAATAAGTATTTGGTCACCTACGAACAAGCAAGATTTCTGTCTCTCACAGACCTGTAACTTCTTCTTTAAGAGGCTTCTCTGTCCTCCACTCGTTACCTGTATTAACCTGTTGAAACTCTGGGGGCGCTATACCATTTTTGGATAAAAAGACGTGCCCGTTTTAAGCGCAATATTTTATCACAAAAAGATGCTCGACTATGCATATAATTGGTAGATTTGGAAAGAAAACACTCTGACGTGTCCAGAACGGCAAAGATATTCTCTGTGCGTGCCCTAGAACGTGAGCTACAGGCAAAACCAAGATGAAACGGCATCCAGGAAATGAGCAGGATTTTTGAGGCTCCGTTTTCCATTGTCTCCTTATATGGCTGTGAATGCGAGAGGAGTGAGTCTGCCCTTTCTGTCGTTTCCCCAAGGTGTCTGCAGCATTGTGAAGTATTTGTAGGCATATCATTGGAAGATTGACCATAAGAGACCACATTTACCAGGTGTCCGCCCGGTGTCCTGTGCCGAAATTGGTGCGCAAAACTCAGCTGCAAGTATTTTTCCATGGAATTCAGAGAAGAAAGCAGGCTTCCACGAACGATATATCAATGAAAAGATATGTGAAAAAACACCTTGAGGATTGATTCCAAACAACGTTTGCCATGTTTCGGTCGATATTATGGAGTTAATTCGGAAAAAGTTTGATGTTGTTGGTGACTGAATTTTCGGTTCGTTTCGGTAGCCAAATGTGATGTACAAAATGGAGCGATTTCTCCTACACAAAGACGCTTTCAGGAAAAACTGCACATTTGCTATGTAACTGAGAGTCTGCTCATTGAAAACATCCGAAGCTCTTCAAAGGTAAATGATTTTATTTATTTGGTTATCTGGTTTTTGTGAAAATGTTGCGTGCTAAATGCTGCTCAAAATGCTAAACTAGCTTAGCATACTCTTACACAAATTAGTGAATTGCTATGGTTCAAAAGCATATTTTGAAAATCTGAGATGACAGTGTTGTTAAGAAAAGGCTAAGCTTGAGAGTAGGCGCATTATTTTCATTTTATTTGCGATTTTCAGAAATCGTTAACGTTGCGTTATGCTAATGAGCCTGAGGCTTTATTCACGATCCCGGATCCGGGATGGGGAGTTTCAAGAAGTTAATGGCACCCGTTTGAACTTGTTATCAGTATAAAAGACACCTGTCCACAACCTCAAAACAGTCACACTCCAAACTTCACTATGGCCAAGACCAAAGAGCTGTCAAAGGACACCAGAAACAAAATTGTAGACCTGCACCAGGCTGGGAAGACTGAATCTGCAATAGGTAAGCAGCTTGGTTTGAAGAAATCAACTGTGGGAGCAATTATTAGGAAACGAAAGACATACAAGACCACTGATAATCTCCCTTGATCTGGGGCTCCACCCAAGATCTCACCCCGTGGGGTCAAAATGATCACAAGAACGGTGAGCAAAAATACCAGAACCACAGGGGGGGACATAGTGAATGACCTGCAGAGAGCTGGGACCAAAGTAACAAAGCCTACCATCAGTAACACACTAAGCCGCCAGGGACTCAAATCCTGCAGTGCCAGACGTGTCCCCCTGCTTAAGCCAGTACATGTCCAGGCCCGTCTGAAGTTTGCTAGAGAGCATTTGGATGATCCAGAAGAAGATTGGGAGAATGTCATATGGTCAGATGAAACCAAAATATAACTTTTTGGTAAAAACTCAACTCGTCGTGTTTGGAGGACAAAGAACACCATACCTACTGTGAAGCATGGGGGTGGAAACATCATGCTTTGGGGCTGTTTTTCTGCAAAGGGACCAGGACAACTGATCCATGTAAAGGAAAGAATGAATGGGGCCATGTATCGTGAGATTTTGAGTGAAAACCTCCTTCCATCAGCAAGGGCATTGAAGATGAAACGTGGATGGGTCTTTCAGCATGACAATGATCCCAAACACACCGCCCGGGCAACGAAGGAGTGGCTTCGTAAGAAGCATTTCAAGGTCCTGGAGTGGCCTAGCCAGTCTCCAGATCTCAACCCCATAGAAAATCTTTGGAGGGAGTTGAAAGTCCGTGTTGCCCAGCAACAGCCCCAAAACATCACTGCTCTAGAGGAGATCTGCATGGAGGAATGGGCCAAAATACCAGCAACAGTGTGTGAAAACCTTGTGAAGACTTACAGAAAACGTTTGACCTCTGTCATTGCCAACAAAGGGTATATAACAAAGTACTGAGATAAACTTTTGTTATTGACCAAATACTTATTTTCCACCATCATTTGCAAATAAATTCATTAAAAATCATACAATGAGGCCTCCCGGATGGCGCAGTGGTCAAGGGCGCTGTACTGCAGCGCTAGCTGTGCTACCAGAGACTCTGGGTTCGCGTCCAGGCTCTGTCGTAACCGGCCGCGACCAGGAGGTCCATGGGGCGAAGCACAATTGGCCTCGTGTCGTCCGGGTTAGGGAGGGTTTGGCCGGTAGGGAAATCCTTGTCTCATTGCGCACCAACGACTCCCACGCACCAACGACTCCTGTGGTGGGCCGGGCACAATGCGCGCTAACCAAGGTTGCCAGGTGCACAGTGTTTCCTCCGACACATTGGTCCGGCTGGCTTCCGGTTTGGATGCGCGCTGTGTTAAGAAGCAGTGTGGCTTGGTTGGGTTGTGTATCGGAGGACACATGACTTTCAGCCTTTGTCTCTCTCGAGCCCGTATGGGAGTTGTAGCGATGAGACAAGGTAGTAGCTACTAAAAAACAATTGGATACCACGAAAAAGGGTAAAAAATAAAAAATGTTTAAAAATCCTACAATGTGATTTTCTGAATTTTTTTTCCTCATTTTGTCTGTCATAGTTGAAGTGTACCTATGATGAAAATTACAGGCCTCTCTCATCTTTTTAAGTGGGAGAAACTTGCACAATTGGTGGCTGACTAAATACTTTTTTGCTCCACTGTAGAGGGTGGGGTGATTTCCATTCAGAACAAATTATATCATCAAACTGTGTGATTGTCAAACTGTGACATCATCAGACAGTGCCATATACATCCTCACCCTGAGTTTGTCCAGGTCCTCTCTGTGGGCCGCCTGCTGCCTCTCCACCCGACTGGTCAGCTGGGAACAGATCTGACAGACAGAGGAAGCAATATAGCATTAGGCTTGTGTGTGTGTGTGTGTGTGTGTGTGTGTGTGTGTGTGTGTGTGTGTGTGTGTGTGTGTGTGTGTGTGTGTGTGTGTGTGTGTGTGTGTGTGTGTGTGTGTGTGTGTGTGAGTGTGTGTGTGTGTGTGTGTGTG
>NC_088218.1:17607144-17712801 GCF_036934945.1 Oncorhynchus masou masou
TCTGTCTGTCTGTCTGTCTGTGTCTGTCTGTGTCTGTCTGTCTGTCTGTCTGTCTGTCTGTCTGTGTCTGTCTGTGTCTGTCTGTCTGTCTGTCTGTCTGTCTGTCTGTCTGTCTGTCTGTCTGTCTGTGTCTGTCTGTGTCTGTCTGTCTGTCTGTCTGTCTGACTGTCTGTCTGTCTGTCTACACAAGTGCCTATGGGGACAGCCGAACAACCCCTTTGGAACCCTTTTTTCTAAGAGTGTAGAAAATGTTATTGTCCATAGGGAATGAGGTAGTAAATGAGGTAGTTAACTAGGGGAAGTGCCTACAGTTAGAGGGCTCAGGGAGTGCCTAGGAGGTAGGGGGCTAGGGGGAGTGCCTAGGAGGTAGGGGGCTAGGGGGAGTGACTAGGAGCCAGGGGAATAGGGTGAGTGACTAGGAAGTAGGGGGCTAGGGGTTGATGTGGGGTTGATGTGGGGGTGATGTGGGGTAGGTGAGTGGTGTACCTGGTCCAGGTCAGTCCTCAGGGAGATCTTGCTGGTGATCAGTCTGTGGGCCAGAACATCATTCTCCTGCTCTAGACGCAGACTGTCCTGCTGCAGCTGACAGTTCTCCCTCTGCAGGAACACACAGAACAGAGAACACAAAGTCAGGTTCTACCTCCATAGAATGCACAGAATATGGAGCACAGTTAGGTTCTCCCTATAGATTGCTATAGAATGTGGCACACCCATTCCGGTTGGTTTGGGGGGTGGAGAGAGTGCTGGTTTTGGGTGTAAAGGGGGTGCATGGCGGTCCTGTTTAAGTGGGGGAGGGGAGTAGTGATAGTGGGTGGGGTTCTGTTGTATTGTTGGGTGGAGGTGGGAGGGAGGGAGGAGGGGTTAGGTTTAATACGCATCAAAGTGTTAACAGTTTGGTCCTACCTGGTATCTATCTACGTGGTCATCCTGTTGTTGCGTCTGGTTCTCTCTTGGTGTGGCCTTCTTACTGGGAACCTGTAGGACAACAACAGTCAAGGTTGAGTGAGAGAACGGTCCACAGGCTCAGCATACATAAACAACAGCTAAGTTTGATTGAGAGAAAGTTATATCACACAAACAGAGAGAGAGAGAGCAGAAGTAGGCTGACCCACAAAGAATTCGAAAACAAATCCAATGTTGATAAACTTCCATATCTACTGGGTGAAAAACCACAGTGTGCCATCACAGCAGCAAGATATGTGACCTGTTGCCACAAGAAAAGGGCAACCAGTGAATAACAAGCATCATTGTAAATACAACCAATATTTATGTTCATTTATTTTCCCTTTTGTACTTGAACTGTTTGCACATCGTTACAAAAATGTAATAATATGTTTTGGAAAAGATGAAAGAAAATAGTCTTCAAATGTAACAGTCAAACCTCATAAAAAGATAACAAGTTCAACCTTTACACCTGGTGCAAATGCTTAGTAACCCTGGTCCTTGTTGTGAATGTCATGCCTTAGAGCAGGGGAGATGGTACAGGAGTTTAGTCTGCACGGCCACTAGAGGGGGTTGTTGCTGTTGTTGTTGTTTGACCACATGCTCTATGACACAGCAGCAATTGTGTTATGGTTGTATAATGGTTGTGGTTTTACCGTGTGTTTGGGATTGTTGTATAATGGTTGTGGTCTTACCGTGTGTTTGGGTATGGTTGTGGTCTCACCGTGTGTTTGGGTATAGACTCGGCCATCAGGCAGGCCAGTATCTCCTCCTCGGTCATCTGGTCTATGATGTGGGTGTCATATGCCACCCTGATAGACACTTCTTCCATCATCCTGACACACACACACACACACACACACACACACACACACACACACACACACACACACACACACACACACACACACACACACACACACACACACACACACACACACACACACACACACACACACACACACACACACACACACACACACAGCTGGAGGATGCAGGTCTCTGCTCTGAGGTAAGTGAACCCCAGCAGGAGAGAGAAGCTCCAAATAATTAGTTGGTCAGAATTCCAACAGGTGTTTCAGTCAGACAGGTAAACTCCTTCACACAGGTAAACTCCTTCACACAGGTAAACCTCCTTCACACAGGTAAACCTCCTTCACACAGGTAAACTCTTTCACACAGGTAATCTCCTTCACACAGGTAAACTCCTTCACACAGGTAATCTCCTTCACACAGGTAAACTCCTTCACACAGGTAACCTCCAGTAGCAGAGAGGCACGTGTTGATACACAGCTGAGCTCCCTCTAACAGGTGAACTCCAACAGAGGTAGTAAGTCCCAGTCAGTCAGATATACACAGGTCAACACCCCGAGACAGGTGAACTCCAGCAGGTCAGAGACAGTACCTGTGAAAAACCTGGTGAGCTTCGACAACAGCTGAAAGCCAGGTAAACTACCTCAGGTAGTCCAAAGGTCAAGTCCAAGGGCGTAGTCCAACATGTGTATTAAACACACAGACACACTCTAGCTAGCAGGCAGGTACAGCAGTGGACTACACACACAGACACACTCTAGCTAGCAGGCAGGTACAGCAGTGGACTACACACACAGACACACTCTAGCTAGCAGGCAGGTACAGCAGTGGACTACACACACAGACACACTCTAGCTAGCAGGCAGGTACAGCAGTGGACTACACACACAGACACACTCTAGCTAGCAGGCAGGTACAGCAGTGGACGACACACACACAGAAACACATACAAATGAAGAGGTACAGGTTTGACAGGGTTTATATATACGAGGTGTGTGACACAGACACACCTACTGCTGTCCTCCCCTTTCTTATTCTCTTCACCCTCATCTCATTCCCTCTCTATTGCTCCCCTGTAAAGAGATTCACACTCCTCCACCCTGAAACCCCCCAACCCAGTCAACACACAAACACAACACACCGCACACACACAAACACTCCAAAACACACACACACACACACACACACACACACACACACACACACACACATAGAACACACATTTTAATGATGCCCTGGTGTTGTCAACTGAGAGGTAAGAAGGTTCATGCTGTTCTATGCCTGGTATTTAGGATATTTACCCTGGAGTGTTTAGTGTGTGTGTGTGTGCGTGTGGTGTATGTGTGCGCAGTGTGTGTGGAATGTGCGGTGTGTGTGCGTGCATGTGCGGTGTGTTTGTTTGTGTGTGCGTGTGTGGAGTGTTTGTGTGTGTGTGGTGTGTGGTGTGTTTGTGTGTGGAGTGTTTGTGTGTGTGCGGTGTGTGTGGAGTGTGCGGTGTGTGTGGAGTGTGTGTGTGTGTGCGGTGTGTGTGGATTGTTTGTGTGTGTGCGGTGTGTGTGGAGTGTTTGTGTGTGTGCGGTGTGTGTGGAGTGTTTGTGTGTGTGCGGTGTGTGTGGATTGTTTGTGTGTGTGCGGTGTGTGTGGAGTGTTTGTGTGTGTGCGGTGTGTGTGGAGTGTTTGTGTGTGTGCGGTGTGTGTGGAGTGTTTGTGTGTGTGCGGTGTGTGTGGAGTGTTTGTGTGTGTGCGGTGTGTGTGGAGTGTTTGTGTGTGTGCGGTGTGTGTGGAGTGTTTGTGTGTGTGTGTGTGTGCGTGCGTGTGTGTGCGTGCGTGCGTGCGCAGTGTGTGTGTGCCTCTCCTCACAGTGCTATCGTCTCCAGAAGGCCAGGGCTGAAAGAGGTTTGTCAGGAGTTTAAACTGGTCCTGCCACTACAGTAATACTTACAATACATCTGAACACATCACAGAAGATGCAACCCAAGGGAAACAAAGACCAACACATGAAACCGTCTTTACTCATATTCTACCATTTATGATCCTTTATTCTTATAAAACAGTTCTAATATTACTGTTTTAAAGCGGCCTCATCTGGCTCCAGGTTGCAGTGCTGTCTTTGTCATTCCATCTGCCAACAGCAGAGTGAGACAGGTGATCCTGAACAAGTCTTGTTCACACAACTCACGGACACGACACCATACAACTACTTTTAGAGAAGGCCCACAGGACAACCAGGTTGTGTCAAAGCATCATAACACTAGCGTCTAGATTGACATTGTGTCCTTGCTTATTTATATGTATTCGACATATTTCTGAGTCTGCTTTTAATTTGCGGGGCTCAGTTGGTAGAGCATGGTCCTTGCAACGGCAGAGGAGTTGGTTCGAGTCCTGGGACCACCCATACGTAATAAAACCACAAATGAATGCACACAAGTCGCTTTGGATAAAAGTGTCTGCTAAATGGTATATATTATTGGATTCATTGTTAGTGAAGAAACACAGACGAGTCCAGGCAGATACACACATTGGTTTATCTTCAAAGGAACACTGTGCATTAAACGTGGAATTCATCATCAGAGTTCATTTTAAAGGGAGACTCAGCTACATGACATCATCGTACACCACGGGTCAACTTCCTGTTTAGAGACATCATCAACAACAAAATTCCAATCTCTCACTGGCTCTTCCCAATATGGGCATGTCTCAACAAACAGTGCAAGTCGTCTGTAAGCAGGAAGTTGCCCTGCTGTGTATGATGATGTCATTTTTAATAGAAATAGTCCACCTTTAATAGAAAAAAAAATATATAGTATAGAATTAGTGAATTCAATATTAAAGTTACCTTCATTGCCAGACTACAGGCAGCAGTGTATTTGTGTGAGTGTGTGACTACATAGCAGTGAACACAAACTTTTGAGTGTTTTTTTTCCAGTAAATCAACATGTGAACAGACAGATGTCCATTTCCCCATCAACTCTCTAACAAAGAATCACAAAAGGAACTGGAAGTGAGGAAGACCAAGATGTGAAGACCATGGCTTTGTCCCAAATGGCATTCTGTTCCCTAGATAGGGCACTACTTTTGACCAGACCCATATGGGCCCTGTATAGGGAATACAGTGCCATTTGGGACACATCCTGTGAGAAAAGTGGAAAGTGAATTGTGTGAAAAGAGTAAAACATCTCTTTTATCAATACTTGTCTATATTATCAAGTGTCATAATGAACAGCTTTTAGTAAGTGTACAGCATCTCTGTTTTGAGTTTTGACGGACAGATGCCCTCGTTGGCTAAAATGTTTGTGTGTTTGTATTGTTTTAGCCAGGATTATATATAATGCATCCGGATATACCCTTACAATAATAGCTTTTTTTTAAAATCATGTGTAAAACTGCAAATTTGACGTGTTTTTTTTCCAAGGGTCAGAGGGGTCAACAAGGGACATACTGCTCCTTTAAACTCTGAAAGACAAAAATACATTTTGAGCTTTAGTCATTGAATGTAATGTGATTACGTAAAGCAAACCTACAAACACATATAGCCCTCATGTCAGTCACCTCGTTCACATTATCAGCTTTCAGGCAGAGGAGAGAGATGGAGAGAAAAATATAGAAAAGGAGGAAGAGAAAGACAGATCGAGAGAAAGAGAGAGAGAGAAACACCAGTGTGTTGCTGTTCCAGTCTATCTTCTCCCATCATCTGTTGTAATCTCCCATAGTCAAACCCAACATCTCCTCCACTGTAGGGTTTACCAGATGACCAGACCTCCACACCGCTGCACCAGACAAGGGTCCCTATGTAGTTCTGTCCCGATCAGGAGGCTCCGTCTGTGGGTTCAGTGTGTGGCTCTCTCCCCTGGATGGGTGGTACTCTGGATGTCTCTGGGTCTCTTGCCCCTGGGAGAAGGAGTGTTTGTATGAGTGCGTGTGTGACGTCAGTGTGTGTGTGTGTGTCCATGTGCGTCAAACCGGTGTGCTGTAGGGGCGTCTGTTACTGCAGGGTGTGTTAGGGTGGATGTCAACGGGGCTATAGTAGCTCAAAGGGGATTGGCCGGGCTGGGTCAAAAAGAAAGGCGCCTGCGGCGTGTCTGACGGGGGCAGTGATTGACACAGTCCGGGGTTGTCATAGTGATACGTATGGAATCCCAGCCGCTCGGTTCCGTTGTGCAGCTCGTCACTAAGTTCTGGGCGTAGCCAGAAGGGGGAGCAGGTGGGGCAGTAGCTGGGGGGAGGGCCCACCTGAAACATACACAATCACCATAGAAATAGAATGATTGAAATAGAATAGAGTCCTTCAAATTCTATGTATGAATCAACTGCCTACTGTAGCTCTAGGTTCAGGTCTAGGGTTTTGTGTTAATGCTGTACTCTAACCTCCAGGGGCTCCAGGCAGAGAGGGGTGACAGCCAGGCTGTCCATCGCAGAGGCGCTGCACGATTTGCAGGCAAAGTGAGCCTGAACCTCCCCTTGAGCATCCCCTTCTCCATCTCTTCCTCCCGTTCCGTCACTTCCTCCAGCCACGGAAGCCAAGTCCACCTCCGACTCATTTTTCTTACAGCAGTAATACTGGAATTAGTGAAGGGGGGAGGTTTTGTTGGAATCAGTTATTGTTCATGAAAGACTGTGCAGGTAAAACACACACACAGGTTACCTGGAGCCTGCAGTAGCACAGCACTGCTACAATGCAGAGCAGGATGACTGTGGCGAGAAGTCCTCCACTTATTACAACTGTTCCTGCTGACATTAAACTGGTAAGAACTCTCCATCAAACCCTGGAGAGAGAGAGAGAGAGAGAGAGAGAGAGAGAGAGAGAGAGAGAGAGAGAGAGAGAGAGAGAGAGAGGGGGGGAACTACAGTAGTTAGTTATGCTCTATGTTCTTAACTACAACTTGACAGGACATTCAAGGAGTGTAATACTTACGTTCAGCAATGGGTTCTATACCTGCAAGAACAAAGACAATCAAAGGACCTAAATTAGTTTGGTTGGGAAAGAACTATGATCTAAATTAACTAAGGCCAGGGCCCGTGTCTATCTACCATGTGCCTCAGGATAGGATAGCTGATCTAGAATCTGTCCATACAAACTTATTCATCATGAAATAAAAGGCTAAACTGATCCTAGATCAGCACTCCTCTGAGACACTTTTTTTGTGGATACAGGCCCAGAACTCACATCAGGAGACAGGTAGAGGTGGAGAGGGGAAGGAGGTAGAGAAGGGGGCGGGGTCCTGTGAGGTCTTGGGGGTGGCGGCCTCAAAACCTCTTCTGGTTGGATCTCCTGCAGAAAGATGAGATGGAAGATAAAACATGGATCTCTTCATCCATGATATCTACATCAGTCTCCTATCAGCAGGAGAGAGAGAGAGAAAATTTAAATGATAATTCAATACAAAGAATTTGAAACTATAAAATCAAATATTTATTGGGTGAAAAGCCAAAATGTGCAAAATGTGCCCTCCCCCCAGCTGCCACAACCTGAGGGACAGCCAGTGAAAAGTGCAAAGTAATATTGATAATATTTCCCATCTTGTTTTGTTTTGTCTTTCATACCACGTCATGTGTCTTCTCAGTCATGTTGACACTGGTCTACTACCATTGCTTTAATGTATTGTTATTCTCATTAATCTTGTTGTTGTAGTTGTTGTTAATGGTAATCCCATGTCCACTACTACTATTATTATTGCTGTTGGTCCCACCATTTATTTATAAATAAATATATATATATTATATATAAATATACATTTTTATTTTATTTTTAGATATGCATACTTTGACAATGTAAGAAATAATGAACTTGACATGTCAATAAAGTCAATTGAATTTAATTGAATTGAGAGAGAGAGAGACAGAGAGACAGAGACAGAGAGACAGAGACAGGGAGACAGAGAAAGACAGAGAGAGAGAGAGAGAGAGAGAGAGAGAGAGAGAGAGAGAGAGAGAGAGAGAGAGAGAGAGAGAGAGAGAGAGAAAGGGCATTCTACAAATCTGTGTGCGTGCGTGCATCTGTGTCCATCAGACAGCTCCTCCTCTATGTCACCACTGCTCTAAATTATATACAGCATGAGCAGGTTAATGCCGTTAAAAGCAATGTGAAATCTCCATCTCTCTTTCTCTCTCTTTTTCTCTGTCTCTCTCTGCTTTGCTCTCTTCCCCCCTCTCTCTCCTTCTCCCAACCTTCCATCTCTCTTCTCCTCACCTCCTTCTCTTTCTGTGGACCATGTCCAAGCAGTTCATCACACAACATGGTCTGATTACAATGGCGAGAGAGACAGAGGGAGGAAAGGGAGAGAGTTAAGCCTGGAATAAAATATAGGGTTGAAGACTCACCCCTCTACCTTTTCTGACCATCACAGCACACACTGTGTCAGAAAGTGCTGTGGGATTTGACTGTGGACACACACACGCACACGCACACACACATGCACACACGCACACACACACACTCCTGTACCGTATGACCTAAAAGGAACCTGTGGTCCCGGGAGGGATCTGCAAAAAACTCCATTAACTAATAACCAGGAGGAAAGAGAGACAATGGAGGAGAGGAGAAAAACAGGATCACTATATTACCTACGTAAAATAATCTACACGGAATTCAGGCGAGGCGAGGCGAGGAGAGGAGAGGAGAGGAGAGGAGAGGAGAGGAGAGGAGAGGAGAGGAGAGGAGAGGAGAGGAGAAGGAGAGGAGAGGAGAGAGAGGAGAAGAGAAGAGAAGAGAGGAGAGGAGAAGAGAGGAGAGGAGAAGAGAGGAGAAGTGAAAAGAGGAGAGGAGAAAAGAGGAGAGGAGAAGAGAGGAGAGGTGAAAAGAGGAGGAGAAAAGAGAAGAAGAGAGGAGAAGAGAGGTGAAAAACAGGATCACTATATTACCTACGTAAAATAGTCTACAGGGAATTCAGGAGAGGAGAGGAGAGGAGAGGAGTGGAGAGGAGAGGAGTGGAGAGGAGAGGAGAGGAGAGGAGAGGAGAGGAGAAAAGAGGAGAAAAGAGGAGAAAAGAGGAGAGGAGAAGAGAAAAGAAAAGAGGAGATGAGAAAAGAGGAGAGGTTAAAAGAGGAGAGGAGAAAAGAAGAGAGGAGAGGTAAAGAGAGGAGAGGAGAAGAGAGGAGAGGTGAAAGAGGAGAGGAGAAAAGAGGAGAAGAGAGGAGAGGTGAGGTGAAAAGAGGAGAGGAGAAAAGATGAGAGGTGATAAGAGGAGAGGAGAAAAGAGGAGAGGAGAGGAGAGGTGAAAAGAGGAGAGGGGAAAAGAGGAGAGGAGAGGTGAAAAGAGGAGAGGAGAAAAGAGAAGAGGAGAGGAGAAAAGAGGAGAGGAGCGGTGAAAAGAGGAGAGGAGAGGTGAAAAGAGGAGAGGAGAAAAGAGAAGAGGAGAGGAGAAAAGAGGAGAGGTGAAAAGAGGAGAGGAGAAAAGAGGAGAGGAGAGGTGAAATAGGAGAGGAGAAAATAGGAGAGGAGAAGTAAAAAGAGGAGAGGAGAAAAGAGGAGAGGAGAAAAGAGAAGAAGAGAGGAGAAGAGAGGTGAAAAACAGGATCACTATATTACCTACGTAAAATAGTCTACAGGGAATTCAGGAGAGGAGAGGAGAGGAGAGGAGAAAAGAGGAGAGGTAAAGAGAGGAGAGGAGAAGAGAGGAGAGGAGAAGAGAGGAGAAGTGAAAAGAGGAGAGGAGAAAAGAGGAGAGGAGAAGAGAGGAGAGGTGAAAAGAGGAGGAGAAAAGAGAAGAAGAGAGGAGAAGAGAGGTGAAAAACAGGATCACTATATTACCTACGTAAAATAGTCTACAAGGAACTCAGGAGAGGAGAGGAGAGGAGAGGAGTGGAGAGGAGAGGAGTGGAGAGGAGAGGAGAAGAGAGGAGAGGAGAGGAGAAAAGAGGAGAAAAGAGGAGAAAAGAGGAGAGGAGAAGAGAAAAGAAAAGAGGAGATGAGAAAAGAGGAGAGGTTAAAAGAGGAGAGGAGAAAAGAAGAGAGGAGAGGTAAAGAGAGGAGAGGAGAAGAGAGGAGAGGTGAAAAGAGGAGAGGAGAAAAGAGGAGAAGAGAGGAGAGGTGAGGTGAAAAGAGGAGAGGAGAAAAGATGAGAGGTGATAAGAGGAGAGGAGAAAAGAGGAGAGGAGAGGAGAGGTGAAAAGAGGAGAGGGGAAAAGAGGAGAGGAGAGGTGAAAAGAGGAGAGGAGAAAAGAGAAGAGGAGAGGAGAAAAGAGGAGAGGAGCGGTGAAAAGAGGAGAGGAGAGGTGAAAAGAGTAGAGGAGAAAAGAGAAGAGGAGAGGAGAAAAGAGGAGAGGTGAAAAGAGGAGAGGAGAAAAGAGGAGAGGAGAGGTGAAATAGGAGAGGAGAAAATAGGAGAGGAGAAGTAAAAGAGGAGAGGAGAAAAGAGGAGAGGAGAAAAGAGAAGAAGAGAGGAGAAGAGAGGTGAAAAACAGGATCACTATATTACCTACGTAAAATAGTCTACAGGGAATTCAGGAGAGGAGAGGAGAGGAGAGGAGAGGAGAAAAGAGGAGAGGTAAAGAGAGGAGAGGAGAAGAGAGGAGAGGAGAAGAGAGGAGAAGTGAAAAGAGGAGAGGAGAAAAGAGGAGAGGAGAAGAGAGGAGAGGTGAAAAGAGGAGGAGAAAAGAGAAGAAGAGAGGAGAAGAGAGGTGAAAAACAGGATCACTATATTACCTACGTAAAATAGTCTACAAGGAATTCAGGAGAGGAGAGGACAGGAGTGGAGAGGAGAGGAGTGGAGAGGAGAGGAGAGGAGAGGAGAGGAGAGGAGAGGAGAGGAGAGGAGAGGAGAGGAGAGGAGAGGAGAGGAGAGGAGAGGAGAGGAGAAAAGAGGAGAAAAGAGGAGAAAAGAGGAGAGGAGAAGAGAAAAGAAAGAGGAGATGAGAAAAGAGGAGAGGTTAAAAGAGGAGAGGAGAAAAGAAGAGAGGAGAGGTAAAGAGAGGAGAGGAGAAGAGAGGAGAGGTGAAAAGAGGAGAGGAGAAAAGAGGAGAAGAGAGGAGAGGTGAGGTGAAAAGAGGAGAGGAGAAAAGATGAGAGGTGATAAGAGGAGAGGAGAAAAGAGGAGAGGAGAGGAGGTGAAAAGAGGAGAGGGGAAAAGAGAGGAGAGGTGAAAAGAGGAGAGGAGAAAAGAGAAGAGGAGAGGAGAAAAGAGGAGAGGAGCGGTGAAGAGGAGAGGAGAGGTGAAAAGAGGAGAGGAGAAAAGAGAAGAGGAGAGGAGAAAAGAGGAGAGGTGAAAAGAGGAGAGGAGAAAAGAAGAGAGGTAAAGAGAGGAGAGGAGAAAAGAGGAGAGGTGAAAAGAGGAGAGGAGAAAAGAGGAAAAGAGAAGAGAGGTGAGGTGAAAAGAGGAGAGGAGAAAAGAGGAGAGGTGAACAGAGGAGAGGAGAAAAGAGGAGAGGAGAGGTGAAAAGAGGAGAGGAGAAAAGAGAAGAGGAGAGGAGAAAAGAGGAGAGAAGAGGTGAAAAGAGGAGAGGAGAAAAGAGGAGTGGAGAGGTGAAAAGAGGAGAGAAGAAAAGAGGTGAAAAACAGGATCACTATATTACCTACGTAAAATAGTCTACAGGGAATTCAGGAGAGGAGAGGAGAGGAGAGGAGAGGAGAGGAGAGGAGAGGAGAGGAGAGGAGAGGAGAGGAGAGGAGAAGAGAAGAGAAGAGAAGAGAAGAGAAGAGAAGAGGAGAGGAGAGGAGAGGAGAGGAGAGGAGAGGAGAAAAGAGGAGAGGAGAAAAGAGGAGAGGAGAAAAGAGGAGAGGAGAAAATAGGAGAGGTGAAAAGAGGAGAGGAGAAAAGAGGAGAGGAGAAAAGCGGAGAGGAGAGGTGAAAAGAGGAGAGGTGAGGTGAAAAGAGGAGAGGAGAAAAGAAGAGAGGTGAAAAGAGGAGAGAAGAAGAAAAGTGAAAAGAGGAGAGGAGAGGTGAAAAGAGGATAGGAGAAAAGAGGAGAGGTGAAAAGAGGAGAGGAGAAAAGAGGAGAGGAGAGGAGAAAAGCGGAGAGGAGAGGTGAAAAGAGGAGAGGTGAGGTGAAAAGAGGAGAGGAGAAAAGAAGAGGAGAAAAGAGGAGAGAAGAAGAAAAGTGAAAAGAGGAGAGGAGAGGTGAAAAGAGGAGAAGTGAAAAGAGGAGAAGTGAAAAGAGGAGAAGAGAGGATAATATCGTAGTATAATTATATTAATATTTTGTTGTGTTGTGTGTGTGTGTGTGTGTGTGTGTGTGTGTGTGTGTGTGTGTGTGTCTGTGGCTTCTAACTTTACACAGGAATAAATCTCAGTGAGCCTGCAATTTTAAAGCCCTGGATGTTCAATTATTCAAAAATCATTCCTGCAACAATATTTTTCCATCAGGGGACAATTTAGCCAGGTAGTCAAGGCGAGACTCTCCCTCTCTCCTCTCTCCCTCTCTTCTCTCCTCTTCTGAAAGCACTCTTCTCTCATGTAAATAGAGATACACACTCATTCCTAATCTTTGTGTGAGCGTGTGTGTCAGTATGTGTGTGTGTCTAGGACAGCCGCACCACTTGCAGAAATGAACAATGGCAGAAGAGGAGGAGGAGATGAGAGAGAAAAGTCTACAGGGAATTCAGTCACACTTGGTCTTCTGTGACTGCCAATAGACTGTAACTATATGTCCCAGTGTTTGGTGTTTATACTTTATTGCGTTAAAGGTGCTATATGCAACAATTTAGTGATACGAATACAACTGAGAAATACCTGAACGAGCTCAGTACATCTTTCTTACCATGTCATAATCCAAAAACATCCATTGCAGAGTCATAGTGTTCTACTGTTTATGCTGTCTACCTGATGGAGATCTTTGGGTTGAAAAGTTGCACTATACAGAAGTCTATCTATTCAACACTGGGTATCTATTCAACACTGGGTATCTATTCAACACTGGGTACCTATTCAACACTGGGTACCTATTCAACACTGGGTACCTATTCAACACTGGGTATCTATTCAACACTGGGTACCTATTCAACACTGGGTATCTATTCAACACTGGGTACCTATTCAACACTGGGTACCTATTCAACACTGGGTACCTATTCAACACTGGGTATCTATTCAACACTGGGTACCTATTCAACACTGGGTATCTATTCAACACTGAGTATCTATTCAACACTGGGTACCTATTCAACACTGGGTACCTATTCAACACTGGGTACCTATTCAACACTGGGTATCTATTCAACACTGGGTACCTATTCAACACTGGGTACCTATTCAACACTGGGTACCTATTCAACACTGGGTATCTATTCAACACTGAGTATCTATTCAACACTGGGTACCTATTCAACACTGGGTACCTATTCAACACTGGGTACCTATTCAACACTGGGTACCTATTCAACACTGGGTACCTATTCAACACTGGGTATCTATTCAACACTGGGTATCTATTCATGACTTTTGCTTTTGCAACCTGGACCTGAAAGTCACTGGAAAGTCACTGGAAGTACTGTATGTACACTGCTGTTGAACCTTTTTCACGGTCCCCTGGGAAGAGAGACATGACATCATCAGCACAGCACAGGTCAATGTAAACATTGTCAGCACGGTTGAGACATGAGCACAGACATACTGGAACACTACTGGTCTTCAACAGTCTTGCAACTTTGCCTTTGAATTAAGGACGCGTTCAAAACAGTGTTTTTGTGCGTTCTTCCCTTCCTATCACATGAATTGTACCCCACAAACCATGCCGTTATGCAGATGTAATAGTTTCCTGGATCTAGACCTACACTACCATTAAACTGGTAACACTACTGGCACTCATCTAAGGACATAACTGAGACAGTTGGGTCAGTGATGCTAGGGTATTCTTAAACATAACAGCGACTACAGTGACATTATAGGAAATGCGTTAATAACAACTAGTAATAGTGATAGTTAATGTAATCACACACCGCGGGAAACACAGGACAAATTATTGTATATATATATATATATATATATATGTGTTTTTAAACGTACCTGCCAGATAAACCCGTATCCTGGTATTTCACAAACCTGTGATTGGGATATTCACTAAAACACTTTCGGTGTGATGGTCAATGGTGCACTAACTAGCCTACTGTATTACACCGTTGCCCGATGCTTTACTTCGACAGCACAAGTCCTTTTGCCCTGTTCGATCCAGCAGCTTGCAGTCAATTCGCGCTATAACCGAACTCTCGTGTTACCCTACTTTTTCGTTATCCCTTGTTTCCACACTTTCACTTGTATTGAGACGGCGTGAGAAATAACCCAGTTGATTTCTCATGGCATGTCCCAGATGGTGTCGTTAGGGACACAGAGACATCGATACGGGCAGAGACTGTCTGTGGCTGAGGCTTTATCCCATCACACCCCTGAGACTGGTAGGTTGAGGAGAATGGCTACTGTTACGCGTAGTGCTACTCCCTCCGAGAAAACGCAACAGCCTGCGATATGCGATGTGTTACTGTATGGGTATCTAACGGCGCCCTGGGTGGATTCTGCTGATGTAGGATCAGATTACCAAACCTCTCATTTTAACTTTAAACCGCTCATTCTAACTTCAAACTGGCCTCAGATCAGCTTCCAGGGGCAACCACATATATCCTACACCAGAGGATGGGGGTTAGAGCCCGTTATGAAAACGTTGAATCATAATCTAGGCTTACGTCACTGAACTGCAGGGCTCAATTGTATTGCCAAGAAAAGTAAATATTAAGAAAACTTCTGTTGGGCCATCCCTTGGCACCCACCACCTAAACATATTAGAAAACGCATGTTATTACAGTGTTAGAAAGACAGTCAACGATAACTTTCAATTCGAAATGTTTTACTGCGTGCACGAGTTTTCTAGTCCTAGGCCTTATCCACAGAAATGTGGGCTATATCTCTCAGAACGTTGGGGAGAAAAACATCCCAAATGTTTGCCTGGGCTGGGAAGGTAGACCAGCTTCAACTTGCGTTTGTTTGGACTTTATTAGGCAGCGGAGGACAGAAAGGCGAACACGTGCTACACCAGTGGAGAGGTGAGTTCTAGCGATGACATGGACAACAGTAGGCCTAACTTTAACATGTAGCACCAACGTCAATTTGTTTTCAGATGTCTTGGTGCTCAAATGTCTTGGTGCTTATTAAGTTAATTAGGCCGATGCTCTTTGTGTCTGTGTGCTCACCTGTCTTGTGCTAACTCTTAGGATGACTGTAAGGAGATGAAGGTGTATTTGTTTTTTGGACCAGTTTGGTTGAATGGGAGAAAAAGTGCTACAGAAACATGAAGAGGAACCACTTGGCCATGCTGGTTATAGGTACTATATACAGTGCCTTGCGAAAGTATTCGGCCCCCTTGAACTTTGCGACCTTTTGCCACATTTCAGGCTTCAAACATAAAGATATAAAACTGTATTTTTTTGTGAAGAATCAACAACAAGTGGGACACAATCATGAAGTGGAACGACATTTATTGGATATTTCAAACTTTTTTAACAAATCAAAAACTGAAAAATTGGGTGTGCAAAATTATTCAGCCCCTTTACTTTCAGTGTAGCAAACTCTCTCCAGAAGTTCAGTAAGGATCTCTGAATGATCCAATGTTGACCTAAATGACTAATGATGATAAATACAATCCACCTGTGTGTAATCAAGTCTCCGTATAAATGCACCTGCACTGTGATAGTCTCAGAGGTCCGTTAAAAGCGCAGAGAGCATCATGAAGAACAAGGAACACACCAGGCAGGTCCGAGATACTGTTGTGAAGAAGTTTAAAGCCGGATTTGGATACAAAAAGATTTCCCAAGCTTTAAACATCCCAAGGAGCACTGTGCAAGCAATAATATTGAAATGGAAGGAGTATCATACCACTGCAAATCTACCAAGACCTGGCCGTCCCTCTAAACTTTCAGATCATACAAGGAGAAGACTGATCAGAGATGCAGCCAAGAGGCCCATGATCACTCTGGATGAACTGCAGAGATCTACAGCTGAGGTGGGAGACTCTGTCCATAGGACAACAATCAGTCGTATATTGCACAAATCTGGCCTTTATGGAAGAGTGGCAAGAAGAAAGCCATTTCTTAAAGATATCCTTAAAAAGTGTTGTTTAAAGTTTGCCACAAGCCACCTGGGAGACACACCAAACATGTGGAAGAAGGTGCTCTGGTCAGATGAAACCAAAATTGAACTTTTTGGCAACAATGCAAAACGTTATGTTTGGCGTAAAAGCAACACAGCACATCACCCTGACCACACCATCCCCACTGTAAAACATGGTGGTGGCAGCATCATGGTTTGGGCCTGCTTTTCTTCAGCAGGGACAGGGAAGATGGTTAAAATTGATGGGAAGATGGATGGAGCCAAATACAGGACCATTCTGGAAGAAAACCTGATGGAGTCTGCAAAAGATCTGAGACTGGGACGGAGATTTGTCTTCCAACAAGACAATGATCCAAAACATAAAGCAAAATCTACAATGGAATGGTTCAAAAATAAACATATCCAGGTGTTAGAATGGCCAAGTCAAAGTCCAGACCTGAATCCAATCGAGAATCTGTGGAAAGAACTGAAAACTGCTGTTCACAAATGCTCTCCATCCAACCTCACTGAGCTCGAGCTGTTTTGCAAGGAGGAATGGGAAAAAATTTCAGTCTCTCGATGTGCAAAACTGATAGAGACATACCCCAAGCGACTTACAGCTGTAATCGCAGCAAAAGGTGGCGCTACAAAGTATTAACTTAAGGGGGCTGAATAATTTTGCACGCCCAATTTTTCAGTTTTGATTTGTTAAAAAAGTTTGAAATATCCAATAAATGTCGTTCCACTTCATGATTGTGTCCCACTTGTTGTTGATTCTTCACAAAAAAATACAGTTTTATATCTTTATGTTTGAAGCCTGAAATGTGGAAAAAGGTCGCAAAGTTCAAGGGGGCCGAATACTTTCGCAAGGCACTGTATCTCTATGAGGCCATGACTATTGAGATGAAGGCTACTGTTGTGATGAAGGCTAATACTCTCTGTTGTTCGTCAGGGGCCTGTTTCAGGACATTAGCCTCAGATAGAAATGTGTTATGTAGAACAGATGTAATTGTCTGTCAGGTTGATCAGGGAATCGTGACCTCTATATTCGTTATATTTCTATGTGGAAAGTTCGGATTGTGCTACCTCTCTGAATACACCCCAGGTCTGCAGCCGCTGGTCCCTGTGTTTATGGGGCTTGGCCAGGAGGGGAGGGAGAGAGAGCCCAGATCGCCCCCACAAGGACCTAGTGACACAGTGGAGGAAGAGGAAGAGGAAGAATGGACCCCTCAACTGGAGACAACACCAGGGTAAAACTCAAAGGAGAAGAATTCCAGAACAACTTCTAAACCCCTCAGTCCAGAACACCTTCTACAGCCTCCACATCTAAACCCCTCAGTCCAGAACACCTTCTACAGCCTCCACATCTAAACCCCCTCAGTCCAGAACACCTTCTACAGCCTCCACTTCTAAACCCCCTCAGTCCAGAACACCTTCTACAGCCTCCACATCAACCCCCCTCAGTTCAGAACACCTTCTACAGCCTCCAAATTTAACCCCTCTCAGTCCAGAACACCGTCTACAGCCTCCACATCTAACCCCCCTCAGTCCAGAACACCGTCTACAGCCTCCACATCTAAACCCCCTCAGTCCAGAACACCTTCTACAGCCTCCACATCTAACCCCCCTCAGTCCAGAACACCTTCGACAGCCTCCACATCTCAACCCCCTCAGCCCAGAACACATTCTACAGCCTCCACTTCACTTCTATACCCCCTCAGTCCAGAAGACCTTCAACAGAAACCTCTTCTAAACCCTCTCAGTCCAGAAGACCTTCAACAGAAATCTCTTCTAAACCCTCTCAGTCCAGAACAACTAAAACATCAGTGACTACAGGGTCCTACATCTCACCTGCTATCTCAGCCTCAACCAAAACCCTCAACACAGAGACCTTAACTCCTACTGAGACACAGACCTTAACCTCATCCCCAAACGTTCTGACACCACAGCCACACCTAAAACCTCGACTAGCTCAGAAGTGACCCCAGCCTCAACCACGCCCACTGCTACACAGGAAACCACAAGGTCTGACCCCTCGACCCCAGCCAGACCACAGGTGAGCAGAGGACCAGTGGTGACATGTATTTTCACCTGGATGTTGACTGACTGGGACAGTCACAAAATGGGAAGAGACCTTCAAGACAACCTCACTTGGATGAGCTGACTGGAGAGAGAGAGGGGGGAGAGAGAGAGTAGGGACGAGACTGAGAGGAAGACAAAGAAAGAGAAGGAAAGAGGGAGAAGAGGAGAAACAGGAGCCGATGAACAAAGAGAGAGATGGAGAAAAGGAGAGGACGAGAACAAAGGAGATATGGGGGGGGCATTGGGGGAGAGGAGGAGAGCGGGAGTGAAGGATAGAGCACACCCAGCAGCTCTCACAGGGTGAGTGAGGAGGGAGAGAGTGAAGGAAAGAGGATATTTTATTAATGTTGACTAATTCCATGAAGATATCCTCGCAAGTATTTAGTAATCAGTAGTAGTACATGTCTCTGAGTAATAACATCTCTACTCAGGTGTAAGCCACAACGTTGTTGCTACTCTGTGTAATGATTTCCTCTCCTTGTCGTTATAGGACCAAGTGTGTGTGTCAGAGCAGATGAAGAGGGCGTGGCGAAGACAGCAGATGTCAGAGGTGAAGAGATTCACTCGAGGCTCTACTGAGGAAGAGGAGCTGAGAGACAAAGATGACTTCTGTGAGCCTCCATCTAAATACAGTGTACCTTCATGAACCTGTTTGTAAGGTCTTTATAGATGCAGTAATTGTGTGATATTTGGTTCAATTGTCCCTAATGTCTTGTTTTATCTGCTGGCTAGCATATCAAATTAAAGTTTATTTGTCACGTGCGCTGAATACAACAGGTGTAGACCTTACAGTGAAATGCTTACTTACAGGCTCTAACCAATGGTGAAAAAAAGGTATTAGGTGAACAATAGGTAGGTAAAGAAATAAAACATCAGTAAAAAGACAGGCTATATACAGTAGAGAGGCTATAAAAGTAGCGAGGCTACATACAGACACCGGTTAGTCAGGCTGATTGAGGTAGTGTGTACATGTAGATATGGTTAAAGTGACTGTATATACAGTGCCTTGTGAAAGTATTCGGCCCCCTTGAACTTTGCGACCTTTTGCCACATTTCAGGCTTCAAACATAAAGATATAAAACTGTATTTTTTTGTGAAGAATCAACAACAAGTGGGACACAATCATGAAGTGGAACAACATTTATTAGATATTTCAAACTTTTTTAACAAATCAAAAACTGAAAAATTGGGCGAGTAGCAGCAGCGGAAAAGAGGGGTTGGGGGGGGCACAATGAAAATAGTCTGGGTAGCCATTTACCTGTTACCTGTTCAGGAGTCTTATGGCTTGGGGGTAAAAACTGTTGAGAAGCCTTTTTGCCTTAGACTTGGCACTCTGGTACCGCTTGCTATGCGGTAGTAGAGAGAACAGTCTATGACTGGGGTGGCTGGGGTCTTTGACAATTTTTAGGGCCTCCCTCTGACACCGCCTGGTGTAGAGGTCCTGGATGGCAGGCAGCTTAGCCCCAGTGATGCACTGGGCCGTACTCACTACCCTCTGTAGTGCCAGGCCGAGCAATTGCTGTACCAATAACACAAACAAGTCAATGACACAGTAGAAAAAATAAAGTCTATATACAGTGTGTGCAAATGGCATGAGGAGGTTAGCAATAAATAGGCCATAGGAGCAAATAATTACAATTTAGCAGATTAACACTGGAGTGATACATGATCAGATGATGATGTGCAAGTAGAGATACTGGTGTGCAAAAGAGCAGAAAAGTAAATAAAATATAAACAGTATGGGGATCAGGTAGGTAGATTGGGTGGGCTATTTACAGATGGACTATGTACAGCTGCAGTGATCAGTTAGCTGCTCAGATAGTTGATGTTTAAAGTTGGTGAGGGAAATAAAAGTCTCCAACTTCAGCGATTTTTGCAATTCGTTCTAGTCACTGGCAGCAGAGAACTGGAAGGAAAGGTGGCCAAGAGGTGTTGGCTTTGGGGATGATCAGATATACCTGCTGGAACGTGTGCTACGGGTGGGTGTTGTTATCGTGACCAGTGAACTGAGATAAGGCGGAGCTTTACCTAGCATAGATGACCTGGAGCCAGTGGGTCTGGCAACGAATATGTAGCAAGGGCCAGCCGACTAGAGCATACAGGTCGCAGTGGTGGGTGGTATAAGGTGATTTGGTAACAAAACGGATGGCACTGTGATAGACTGCATCCAGTTTGCTGAGTAGAGTGTTGGAAGCTATTTTGTAGATGAAATCGCCGAAGTCGAGGATCGATAGGATAGTCAGTTTTACAAGGGTAAGTTTGGCGGTGTGAGTGAAGGAGGCTTTGTGAAATAGAAAGCCAATTTTAGATTTGATTTTGGATTGGAGATGTTTAATATGAGTCTGGAAGGAGAGTTTACAGTCTTGCCAGACACCTAGGTATTTATAGTTGTCCACATATTCTAGCTCGGAACCATCCAGGGTGGTGATGCTAGTCGGGCGGGCGTGTGTGGGCAGCGAACGGTTGAAGAGCATGCATTTGGTTTTACTAGCGTTTAAGAGCAGTTGGAGGCCACGGAAGGAGTGTTGTATGGCATTGAAGCTTGTCTGGGGGTTAGTTAGCACAGTGGAGAGATGGAGAGAGGGATAGATGGAGAGATAGAGAGGGATATATGGAGAGATAGAGATATGGAGAGAGGGATGGATGGAGAGATAGAGATATGGAGAGAGGGATGGATGGAGATATGGAGAGAGGGATGGAT
This sequence comes from Oncorhynchus masou masou, assembly GCF_036934945.1. Taxonomy (NCBI): domain Eukaryota; kingdom Metazoa; phylum Chordata; class Actinopteri; order Salmoniformes; family Salmonidae; genus Oncorhynchus; species Oncorhynchus masou. The sequence goes on from NC_088218.1 coordinate 17,627,689, forward strand.
GGAGATATGGAGAGAGGGATGGATGGAGAGACAGAGGGATGGAGGAGAGATAGAGAGAGGAATAGACGGCTGGAGAAAAGACACACATCCAGTTGGAGTGAATGTCTCTCTTGGCATCAATGTACTCGTCACTCTGCTTGCTTTTGTAGATCTGAGGAACAATTGCATCTCAGCAGTTATTTCACTCAGCCAATCAGAACTTGGTCTTGCGCTTTAATCAGACAGATAAGTCAGTCAGACAGACACACCCACTCCTCTCACCACCCATGAGTATCCACTCTCCATGGCCAGCTCCTTGTCTGTGAGTTCTCCTTCATACAGTCCGTCTGTTTCCATCTATGGCACACAGGCTGTGCACGCCTTGTTAGAAGGCGGAGTGATGTGAACGTCTCCATAGAATGACTAGTGGAAATAAATGGGTTCTCCACGGTAGACCATACACACAGATTGCTTAATGACCTAATGTTTTCCTGAACTTTCCAATACCTTTGATGCATTTCAATCACCCCAAAACATACTTCCTTCCAGCTGTGGAAAAAGTACCCAATTGTCATACTTGAGTAAAAGTAAAGATACCTTAGTTGGAAATGGCTCAAATGAAAGTGAAAGTCACCTAGTAAAATACTACTTGAGTAAAAGTCTAAAAGTATTTGGTTTAAAATGTACTTAAAGTATCAACAGTAAATGTAATCTATAAAATATACTTAAGTATCAAAAGTAAAAGGTCAAGTATAAATCATTTAAAATTCCTTATATTAAGCTAACCAGACGGCATGATTTTCTTGTTTTTTAAATTTACGGATAGCCAGGAGCACACTTCAACACTCAGACATAATTTGCAAACTAAGCATTTGTGTTTAGTGAGTCTGTCAAATCAGAGGCATTAAGGATGACCAGGGATGTTCTCTTGATAAGTGTGCGAATTAGACCATTTTCGTGTCCTGCTAAGCATTCAAAATGTAACTAAACTCAGGAAAAAAAGAAACGTCCCTTATTCAGGACCCTGTCTTTCAAAGATAATTGGTCAAATTCAAATCTTTCTTCATTGTTAAAGGGTTTTCACACTGTTTCCCATGCTTGTTCAATGAACCATAAACAATTAATGAACATGCATCTGTGGAACGGTCATTAAGACACTAACAGCTTACAGACAGTAGGCAATTAAGGTCACAGTTATGAATACTTAGGACACTAAAGAGGCCTTTCTACTGACTCTGGAAAAATGAAAAAAGAAAGATGCCCAGGGTCCCTGATCATCTATATGAACGTGCCTTAGGCATGCTGCAAGGAGGCATGAGGACTGCAGATGTGGCCAGGGCAATACATTGCAATGTCTGTACTGTGAGACGCCTAAGACAGCGCTACAGGGAGACAGGACGGACAGCTGATTGTCCTCGCAGTGGCAGACCACGTGTAACAACACCTGCACAGGATCGGTACATCCGACCATCACACCTGTAGGACAGGTACAGGATGGCAACAACAACTGTCCGAGTTACACCAGGAACACACAATCCCTCCATCAGCGCTCAGAATGTCCACAATAGGCTGAGAGAGGCTGGACTGAGGGCTTGTAGGCCTGTTGTAATGCAGGTCCTCACCCGACATCACCGGCAACAACATTGCCTATGGGCACAAACCCACCGTCGCTGGATCAGACAGGACTGGCAAAAAGTGCTCTTCACTGACGAGTCACGATTTTGTCTCAAAAAGGGGTGATGGTCAGATTCGCGTTTATTGTCAAAGGAATGAGCATTACACCGAGGCCTGTACTCTGGAGCGGGATTGATTTGGAGGTGGAGGGTCAGTCATGGTCTGGGGCGGTGTGTCACAGCATCATCAGACTGAGCTTGTTGTCATTGCAGGCAATCTCAATGCTGTGCATTACAGGGAAGACATCCTCCTCCCTCATGTGGTACACTTCCTGCAGGCTCATCCTGACATGACCCTCCAGCATGACAATGCCACCAGCCATACTGCTCATTCTGTGCATGATTTCCTGCAAGACAGGAATGTCAGTGTTCTGCCATGGCCAGCGAAGAGCCCGGATCTCAATCCCATTGAGCAGGTCTGGGACCTGTTGGATCGGAGGGTGAGGGCTAGGGCCATTCCCCCCAGAAATGTCAGGGAACTTGCAGGTGCCTTGGTGGAAGAGTGGGGTAACATCTCACATCAAGAACGGGCAAATCTGGTGCAGTCCGTGAGGAGGAGATGTACTGCAGTACTTAATGCAGCTGGTGGCCACACCAGATACTGACTGTTACTTTAGATATTGACCCCCTATGTTCAGGAACACATTATTCCATTTCTGTTAGTCACATGTCTGTGGAACTTGTTCAGTTTATGTCTCAGTTGTTGAATCTTGTTATGTCCATATAAATATTTACACATGTTACGTTTGCTGAACAGAAACACAGTTGACAGTGAGAGGACTTTTTTTTTTTTTGCTGAGTTTAGTACTTTTGGGTGTCAGGGAAAATGTAAGTGAAAAGTACATTATTTTCTTTAGGAATGTAGTCAAGTAAAAGTAAAAGTTGTCAACAATATAAGTAGTAAAGTAAAGATACCCCAAAAAACTACTTAAGTGGTACTTTAAAGTATTTTTACTTACGTACTTTCCACCACTGCTTCCTTCAGACTGAAATTTGGCATTATCTGATTTGACATATTTTGTGCTATTATTGAGATAATGATTCCCCAGGTGTCCAAACATTGTGAATCAAATAGCTTCATGGTCCTTGTTAATAGTATCTCAAATAGCATGAATATGAATCGATTTGGGTAGGTTATGGTAGCTCACCTAGTGAGTGTGTTTCACAAATGTGTCTCCTCCAGAAATATTAGTGACTACCACTGCTCTAGAACTACCTGTTCAATTCCCCATCTCTCTATTCAATCTCTCTATTTAAGTGAAGTGGAATATAATGATGTCATTAGTCTTTCTTTTTCTTTCAATATTTGCTTCAGTTCTATATCCAGCTTGCTATTCTCTTTGACCTCTCTGAACATCACTTCAGTTCTCTGTCAAGCTTGCTATTCTCTTTGACCTCTCTGAACATCACTTCAGTTCTCTATCAAGCTTGCTATTCTCTTTGACCTCTCTGAACATCACTTCAGTTCTATATCAAGCTTGCTATTCTCTCTGACCTCTCTGAACATCACTTCAGTTCTATATCCAGCTTGCTATTCTCTTTGACCTCTCTGAACATCACTTCAGTTCTCTATCAAGCTTGCTATTCTTTTTGACCTCTCTGAATACCCCTTCCGTTTCTCTCCTCCCCTCCCTCTCACTCTCCTTTCCTTTCAGTTGGGAATGAGTCGTCCCATTCTAAGATCTTTTCCTGCTCTGGTTGTCCGTTCTCCTTCACGGCTCAGATCTACCTCTACAAGCACACAAAGAGATGCCACAGGGAAGAGTATGTCAGGCTGCTGAGGAGTGGAGGGATTAGATCAGAGACACTAGCACCACCCAGTGGCTCTCAGCGGTGTTCAACAACTCCAGATCACACCCCAATCACACTCCTCACCCAGAAACACAGAGACACAGGGAAGCCAAGTCTTCACCACTGCTCTCAGTGTGGGAAGAGTTTCCATCGCTCAGGAGACTTAAAGGTGCACCAGTGTATTCACACAGGAGTGTGGGAAGAGGCCAGGAGACTTAAATCACAGTGTATTGCCATATTGCTCTCAGTGTGGGAAGAGTTTCCATCGCTCAGGAGACTTAAAGGTGCACCAGTGTATTCACACAGGAGAGAGGCCATATCACTGTTCCCAGTGTGGGAAGAGTTTCCATCGCTCAGGAGACTTAAAGGTGCACCAGTGTATTCACACAGGAGAGAGGCCATATCACTGTTCCCAGTGTGGGAAGAGTTTCCAAATATCACTGTTCCCAGTGTGGGAAGAGTTTCCATCGCTCAGGAGACTTAAAGGTGCACCAGTGTATTCACACAGGAGAGAGGCCATATCACTGTTCCCAGTGTGGGAAGAGGTACAGTGAGTCAGGAAGCTTAAAGGAACACCAGCATACTCACAGCTGACTCTATGAGTCACGAGCACCAACTGATTTACCGGTGGCATTCCAAAGCCCTAAATGCCGCAAATAGTTTGTTTGCCTGAATAAAAATCCAGTGGAACTGTGTACACAATATTTGATTCCGCATGTACACCATATTTGATTCCTCATGTACACCATATTTGATTCCTCATGTACACCATATTTGATTCCTCATGTACACCATATTTGATTCCTCATGTACACCATATTTGATTCCTCATGTACACCATATTTGATTCCTCATGTACACCATATTTGATTCCTCATGTACACCATATTTGATTCCTCATGTACACCATATTTGATTCCGCATGTACACCATATTTGATTCCTCATGTACACCATATTTGATTCCGCATGTACACCATATTTGATTCCGCATGTACACCATATTTGATTCCTCATGTACACCATATTTGATTCCTAATGTACACCATCTTTGATTCCGCGCGTACACCATCTTTGATTCCGCGCGTACACCATCTTTGATTCCGCGCGTACACCATCTTTGATTCCGCGCGTACACCATCTTTGATTCCGCGTGTGCTGTGTGAGAGGAGACTGCAGTGTTTGTCCCTTACCTGAATGTTGCAGGGAGCTGGTTGTTGACTGCCAATAAGCTGTTATGAACGCTTATAGCAAGTCTACATAAGCTATACACTATGCAGAGATAGGACATCCCATAAAACATTCTCCACTAGATGCAGACTACATACTGTATTTATAGAACGTGTTGTGAAGGGTTATATTGCCTTACAAATACCTTATGCAGTTGTTTTGGTTTTTACCCCTTTGTCTCCCCAATTTCGTGGAATCCAATTGTTTTTAGTAGCTACTATCTTGTCTCATCACTACAACTCCCATACAGGCTCGGGAGAGACGAAGGTTGAAAGTCATGCGTCCTCTGATACACAACCCAACCAAGCCGCACTGCTTCTTAACATAGTGAGCATCCAACCCGGAAGCCAGCCCAGCGGCACCAATGTGTCGGAGGAAACACCGTGCACCTTGGTTCGCGCGCACTGCGTCCAGCCCGCCACAGGAGTCGCTGGTGCGCGATGAGACAAGGACATCCCTACCGGACAAGCCCTCCCTAACCCGGACGATGCTAGGCCAATTGTACGTCTCCCCACGGACCTCCAGGTCGCGGCCGGTTACGACAGAGCCTGGGCGCGAACCCAGAGTCTCTGATGGCACAGCTGGCGCTGCAGTACAGCGCCCTTAACCACTGCGCCACCCGGGAGGCCGAGGTGCAGTTTTAAAGCCTTATGAGACATAGTAATGAACAAGAAGTTGTGATATATTGTGAATATCTACTATGTTACATAGGTGATAGAGAGAGTCAGCCCCAAAGACAGTGATAGTGTATTTCATTGAGTTTATTAGATGACGTTATGGTCAGGCAATGAAGGAGAGAGAGTTTGAAAGAAATATTGAGAAAATAGATATTGGTAGTCTATTGGATGATCTTGTGGTATGGGAAGAGGGTAAGGCTCTGGGTAAATGAAGGAATGTCCATGATGGCTGTAGCGGCGGCCATCTTGGGCGAGGCGGGGAGGAAGGTCAGTTTGGACACTTCACCGTAGGACGAACTGCCGCACTCTTCCTCATCCCTCTCTCCGTTGCCATGACGACTCTGCTCGTCATCTCCTGGGGGGTCGCCCTCCTCCGGCCCAAAACCCACCACCTAGGGAGGGAGGTTGATGTTAGAGCGCACACACACACACACGCACGCACACAGCTCTTAAACATTGATTACACTGCTCACCTATGCACACACACTTACATGTACACTGAGTTTTCTGCAGTTGTATCCGCGGTGCTCCAGATACCAGGATCCCAGCTCTGCTCTCGTCATCTGCTTCAGGGCCTCAATCTACTCACACACACAAACACGTAAGCACACGAAGTCGCACATGAAACGTCTGCAGCAACTACAGAAAACAACTACTGCAGCAACTACAAAATTCTGCACACACCACAAAAACAGAAAAACTGAAATTGTCCAGTGTGTCTCACCTCTCTGTGAAGCCTGTTGAAGACATACTGCTGTGTAGCGACCTCGGCCCAGTTCCTGTCCACCTCCTCTCCCAGGTGTGTGTCCTCACACTCCTTTAACTTGACCAGCGCAGTCACCTGTACACACACACACACACACACCTTCAGCTCAACAAGTACACTCCAGGACACTCAGATATATAGTCAGTCAGAAACACACACCTGTGTGTTGAAGGCACTCTCAGTCAGGGCACTCAACTTCTCTCCAAAGGAAGACAGAAACTCCTCTATCTTCAACTCTACCAGCTCAGTACTGAAAGAAAGATGGAGAGAGAAGAGAAGGGGAGAGAGTGAGAGAGAAGAGAAGAGATGGAGAGAGAGAGCCCACTGTCATTACTATAAGGGGCATTACAGGTCATAAGAGATAGTACTGCTAGCCTTGGGAAGACCACATCAAAGTCACTGCAGTGCACAATGGCATTGGTTCATACAGTCAGTATGAGGATCTCACTTGAACTTGGTGGCCTGTGTTTCCACAGTGACAGAGAAGCCCAGGACTCCAGATGTGTTTCTGCAGGTTGGATAAACATGATACCTGGAGGAGAGAGACAGAGGGAGAGGGGTTTAAGTTGACTGAGCCATTTGGAAGCTGGAGAAGGTTTAGATACTGGGACACTCAGGAAGGTTGGGACACTCAGGAAGGTTGGGACACTCAGGAAGGTTGGGACACTCAGGAAGGTTGGGACACTCAGGAAGGTTGGGACACTGGGTTTAACACTCCTACTCTTTCCAGAGGTTCCATGGTCTACTTAGTCACCAGAGAGACAGAAAAGTATAAAACACAGACACTGACCCCAGAGTCTCTTTTGTCCTGAGGAAGTCAAAGCAGGGCTCCTCCATGTGCATCTGGAACCACAACAATAGCAACAACACAGAGGTCAGAGGAAGAAGGGATGAGGGGTTAGGGGATTAAATGATGAATGGTTGTTGGTGTACTCACCACCAGCAGCTCCATCAGTGTGTGTTCTCTGAGGTTTTTCAGACCAGACTGGAGAGAGAGAGGGGGAGAAGGGGAGAGGAAGAGAAGAGAGTGAATGAATGTCAGAGGCGAGTAAATCAGTCATGAACAGATGAATTGTACCAGTGTGTGTGTGTACCTGGTAGTAGACTGTGACCTCTGAGTTTGGGTCTCCCTTGTTCAGTGCTTTGACCTTACAGATGTGCTGTTTCAGAGGCAGCTCCACCACTCTAAACAACACTGGGACCTCTGCTGGCAGCTTGGAGAACTGCAGCTTACTGACAGACAGACGAGGACAGCGAGAGGACAGCAAAGATAGTTGTGTGTGTGTGTGTGTGTGTGTGTGTGTGTGTGTGTGTGTGTGTGTGTGTGTGTGTGTGTGTGTGTGTGTGTGTGTGTGTGTGTGTGTGTAAACTTACTCAGTGACGTACTGCAGGAACTGGATTGACTCCTGTAGAGAAAACAGATCCCACTTTAATAAATGGCAGAAATCATACAAGAGGGTTTGGTGGAAAGGGTGTGTAATGTGTGTGTGTGTTTTCATGGTCCAGTCACCTGGCTAGTGAAGTTCCCCTGCACCAGTCCCTCTGCATAGAGCTGGGTCTTGAAGGTTCTGCTGAACTCCATCAGTTGTTCTACAGTCAGACCACCGTCTGCCAGCGCCTGGTACTTCTCTACCGTGGACCAGCGACCGTGCTCCAGGACCAACAACCGCACGTCCCTGAGAGTGTGTGTTTGGTGGGGGAGAGAGAAGACAATGGTGAGATGGGACACACACCAACAAACAGACCCACACACACATGCGTGACCTACTTGCCCAGTTTCTCAGGTCGTATGAGGATGTTGAAATAGGCCTTTTTGAGCTGCTCAGAGAACATATTGAAGACATCTTGACAGGCAGAGAAGTCAGCCAGATGGTCCAGGATCAGATGGAACAGGAGCTACAGAGGACGGAACACCATCGTCATCATCATCATCCTTGTGTGTGAGTGTGGTGTGTGGCGCATATGGGTCTAACTCACAGGCAGTTTGTGGTTGAAGCCCTTGACCTTGATAACCAGTCCATGTTCTCCTACTGACAGCTTGTAGTCCAGCTGGGCCACGTCAGCCTCGTAGGCTGGCTCTGCTAGGTTATGACCCAGTATGTTCACTAGCAGGTCAAATAACACCAGGCTAGGGAGGGGGAGAGAGAGCAGAGGGGCAGGGTGAGAGCGAGAGAGGAAGTGGCGGGTGGAGAGAGGGGAGGAAGTGAGAGAGAGAGGGGGGAATGAGGTTTGGGGATGAGAGAGAGTGGAGAGGGGGAGATAAGCAGAGAGAAACAGGATTCAAAAACAGTGTAAAACAGTTCCTAGCTATGGCTGCATTCTCGAGAGGCTAGCAGTTTTGGCACAATCTCTACCTGTGAAACAATTGTTGGCTAATGGCTAACTAAACCCTGGACTTACTTCCTGGCTGACTGCTGGATGACCGGAGAGATGAGATGGAAGCGGATGTACGCTGAAGGAGAGAGAGTAGAAACGACAGATCAGCAAAGGAGAGAGAGGAAACATCAGATCAACAGAGAGAGTAGAAATGACAGATCAGCAAAGGAGAGAGAGGAAACATCAGATCAACAGAGAGAGTAGAAATGACAGATCAGCAAAGGAGAGAGGAAACATCAGATCAACAGAGAGAGAGTAGAAATGACAGATCAGCAAAGGAGAGAGAGGAAACATCAGATCAACAGAGAGAGTAGAAATGACAGATCAGCAAAGGAGAGAGAGGAAACATCAGATCAACAGAGAGAGTAGAAATGACAGATCAGCAAAGGAGAGAGAGGAAACATCAGATCAACAGAGAGAGTAGAAATGACAGATCAGCAAAGGAGAGAGAGGAAACATCAGATCAACAGAGAGAGTAGAAATGACAGATCAGCAAAGGAGAGAGAGGAAACATCAGATCAACAGAGAGAGTAGAAATGACAGATCAGCAAAGGAGAGAGAGGAAACATCAGATCAACAGAGAGTAGAAATGACAGATCAGCAAAGGAGAGAGAGGAAACATCAGATCAACAGAGAGAGTAGAAATGACAGATCAGCAAAGGAGAGAGAGGAAACATCAGATCAACAGAGAGAGTAGAAATGACAGATCAGCAAAGGAGAGAGAGGAAACATCAGATCAACAGAGAGAGTAGAAATGACAGATCAGCAAAGGAGAGAGAGGAAACGTCAGATCAATGAAAGTAAAGTTATTGACCATTTTAATTGTTCACTGTTGTAGTAACTCAACCAATCAAATGTATTTTATAAAGCCCTTTATACAGCAGAAGAACAGTTGCCAGGAAAAACTCCCTAGAAGGAAGGAACCTATGAAGAAACCTAGAGAGGAACCAGGCTCAGAGGGGTGAACAGTTTTCTACTGGCTGTACCAGATAGAGATTAAGGCAAAACTCCACCCAAAAACAATATTTTGATATTCGTTTCACTAGTCCTTTGTTGATATAGTCCCAAAATGTTTTGCATGTCAGCAATCATGTTTTCAAGATAAATAACATTCAAAATACAGAATTTCAAGCCAGTATGATGCAAGTTATAAAGTGCTGATATTTTTGGACTATATCAACAATGGACTAATGAAACAAATACCAAACGTTTTTGGGTGGAGTTTTCCTTGAAGAGAACATGTGGACATTGACGCTAGATTGTGTGTGTTTTTGTGTTATAAAGTAGTTACTTTGAAACACACACACGGGCTGGCACAATTACCGTACGGATGAAAACCATTATGAAAATAAAATAACCGTCATCATTTGTGTTTTTGGGGTACGAAGAGGACGGCCTGGAATGTGTGCGGAGGAGTCTGTTTCTGCCGTTACACGTACTCTAAACAGCGTGACTTTATTGCTCCTAGTGGAAACAAGCAAGGTGTTGCAGCAAACGAGTCGTCGGTTGCCTAGGAAACGGCAGCACACATGAAAAGAACGGGCTTGGAACCATAGAATTATCAATTAGAATAATCATTTAATAGGCTCTATATGCTTGGAATTTCTTACTCTGGCAATTTGACTGGTAAACTCATGGGTACACTAGGGATGGCTGCATGGCATTGGGATGGAACGGCTTCCATGGTCATGTAGAATGTTCATTCGAATGATGTTAACTGATGTGGCTCTTGTAATGAAATGCATTTTTTGTAACGTCACTTGAGTTGAATCAAACATTTTCAATTATATTGACAAGATAGTAGAGTGACCGCACTAACAATGGAAATATATGTCCTCAAATTTGAAAGGCATTCAGGTGGGACCATTCTAGCCAATGAGAGGGCAAATACGTGTGTGTGAACAACAGGCACAACGGATATAAGTAGTTTTTTTCCAACCTGGCCAAATTCCACGTGCGTCCACTTATATCAGAGCATTCGTAACAACCTAACCATTACGAAACATATATTTGATCAAATAAGCCTCACGTAGCAATATAGCAATTATATTTTTTTGTTGACGAAATTCAACACTCTCTCATTGACCTCCATACAAAAAAATCCTCACTTCTTGGTCTTATTTTCGTGGATAGAATTTGGGCGGAGTAAACCCTCTCGCTTTGCCTCTTCTTCTCTGGTTGAACTAATAAATCACGGCACATATTGATGGTTACACTTCCTGCTTTGCTCCTGTGGGTACACTCGCAATGATTACCAGTCCACCCATGATGCCATCATTGACATGAATGGGGATGCCCATTCAATTTCTTTTTATTACTATTCAAATGTTTATTACGGAGATTGCGTGATTTGGATGGCCAATTACCATCATCCAAAATTCATTGACCGTCACAGTCCTAACACACACACACCTTTGGGTATGTTGAACTGGTTGTCCTTCTTGTACCAGAGGCATCCTCGGTCGTTGGCAGTTACTCTGACTGGCAGCTCAGTATCAGGACAGTCAGACAGCTTCAGGCTGAAATCAGTCGCTGGAAGGAGGACACGAAATATGAACACATTAGGAAGGTTCACAACACAGAAACACACAGACACACACACACACTAACCGATGAACTTGTTCTCGACAGGGAGGTGCAGGTCAGAGCTGTGCTCAAAGTCTCCGTTCCAGCGCTCTCTCCACTCCTGCTGGATATCTGGACAGAGAAGAGACAACTATCAGGACACCCTCTCTCTTCCTCTACATACTGGGACCATGTTGATATGTTCTGGTCCTCTAATAATGCAAACACATACAGGGCCTTCAGAAGGTATACATACGTCTTGACCTTTTCCACATGTTGTTGTGTTACAGCCTGAATTTCAAATGGATTCAATGTAGATGTTGTGTCACTGGTCTAAACACCCCGTAATGTCAAAGTGGAATTATGTTTTTAGACATTTTTTACAAATGAATTAATAATGAAAAGCTGAAATGTCTTGAGTAAATACGTATTCGACCCCTAAAATCCGAAATACGTTCAGGAGTAAACATTTTCTTAACAAGTCACATAATAAATTGCATGGACTCACTCTGTGATGAATAATAGTGTTTAACATGATTTTTGAATGACTAACTCATCTCTGTACCCCACACATACAATTATCTGTAAGGTCCCTCAGTCGAGCAGTACATTTCAAGCACAGATTCAACCGCAAAGACCAGGGAGGTTTTCCAATGCTTCACAAAGAAGGGCACCATTGGAAGATGGGTAAAAAAATAATAATAAACAGACATTGAATATTCCTTTGAACATGGTGAAGTTATTAATTACATGTCGGATGGTGTATCAACACACCCAGTCATAACAAAGACACAAGTGTCCTTCCTAACTCAGTTGCCAGAGAGGAAGGAAATCAGTTACAGAGTTTAATGGCTGTGATAAGAGAAAACTGAGAATGTATCAACAACATTGTAGTTGCTCCACAACACTAGCCTGTAAAGAATAAAAAATATTACAAAACATGCATCCTGCTTCCATTAAGGCATTAAAGTAAAACTGCAAAACATGTGGTAAAGAAATAAACTTTATGTCCTGAATTGAAAGCGTTATGTTTGGGCCAAATCCAAATAAAATCCAAATACATTTCTAAAAACATGTTTTCAGTTATCATTATGTCATTATGGGGTATGGTGTGTAGATGGGTGAGAGAAAAACTATTTCATCCATTTTGAATTCAGGCTGTAACGCAACAAAATGTAGAATAGGTCAAGTGGTGTGAATACTTTCTGAAGGCACTGTAGTAGGCATGTGTGTGTGTGTGTGTGTGTGTGTGTGTGTGTGTGTGTGTGTGTGTGTGTGTGTGTGTGTGTGTGTGTGTGTGTGTGTGTGTGTGTGTGTGTGTGTGTGTGTGTGTGTGTGTGTGTGTGTGTGTGTGTGTGTGTATGTATGTATGTATGTATGTATGTATGTATGTATGTATGTATCACCCTCTACGCTGTAGTGTGTCCCAAACCATTTCTCCCTGAGGGGACAGTGGCCTTCATGGTCTGGAGAGAGCAGCAACAGGTTGGATCTGTCTGGAGTCAGCAAGGACAGAGCCGCACTGATCACCTACACACACACACACAAGAAATATTTTATTTGAATCAACAAATCACATTACATTTAAGAAGCATTCAAACATTTCAAAGGTCTTTGTGTGCATGGACACTTAAAGATTCAGAAAGCACCTTCTCCATACACACACACACACACACACACCAGATTAGCTTAGTAAGCAAGAAAAGGGCCACAACAATCACCTAAACACACGCACACACACAGTCCGTACCTCAGGTGAATACTGGAACATGAGCTGGTCTCCGGTGAGGAAGTGTTCTTTAGGAAACAGCTGCATGTTCTCACAGATATCCTCCACATACTCTATAGGGTCCGTCTGAAACACACAGGGGTGCATCGTTTGGTTGGGTGCATTCATTCCTGTACTTTCCTGTAGATAGGAGGAGAATGTTGGTAGTATTTACCTGTTCCTGGTAGTGAAACTCATTGGCTTCAATCTTTTGAATCTCCTCATAGATCCTACAAACATAGAGAGAGAAAGAGAGAGAGTGAGAGATAGAGAGAGGTAGAGAGATAGATACTCATATACTGTATAAATAAAGCACATATTCTGCCTTTCACATGCCTATAATGAAGCCCTAATCACACAGAGACACTACCGTTGTTGGGGGCCCAGGCTCTGCATCATCTTGAGGTACTGGAAGACCAGGTGAGCCACCTGAAGAGAAACACAGATAATGTGTGTACTGTGTACCAATAGTGTGTGTATGTATGTTTTACTATACTTGTGAGTACCAAAAGTGTTCACTAGAATAGTAAGCCAACTAAAATTCAGAGAAGTGAGGACATTTTGACAGTCCTCACTTGTAAAAATACAATTTTAGGCTTAGGGGTTAGGTTTATAACTAGGGTTAGGATTATAATTAGTTAGGGAAAAGGGTTAGGGTTAAGGAAAATAGGTTTTTGTGTGTGTGTGTGTGTGTGTGTGTGTGTGTGTGTGTGTGTGTGTGTGTGTGTGTGTGTGTGTGTGTGTGTGTGTGTGTGTGTGTGTGTGTGTGTGTGTGTGTGTGTGTAACCTGGTAGAAGTTCTGGAATCCTTGGTCAGTGAGTGTGATGGAGATGGAGAAGATGGAGTAGGTAGAGTTCTGGTCAAAGCCTGTTTCACTGTTCCCTCCAAACAGAGCCATGGCCCAGCACCTACACACACACACACCTCAGCACAGTTACCACATAAATATAGCTATAAAGTGGTGCATTATGGATTATGTAGTTCTGACTCACTTCCTCCTGAGAATTGATAGGATGCTGCCTGTTCCCTCGTGACCAATCAGCCAAGAGATGTAGTGGAGAGGCTTCACCCTGAGAGAGTGAGCGAGAGAGAGATGTAGAGAGAGAACAGGATGAGGGGATGGAGAGGGGCAGAAACAGTGAGGCAGAGAGAGAGGTGCATCATCAACTGTAGTATTTCTCCTGTAGTTCCTCTGTTATAAAGCTGTATTATCTGTAATAGCTGTATTATATGTAGTATCTGTATTATCTGTAATAGCTGTATTATATGTAGCGAGAGAGAAGTAGAGATTATATTAGCTGTATTATCTGTATTACCTGTATTATCTGGAGTACCTGTATTATATACCTGTATTATGTGTAATAGCTGTATTATCTGTAGTAGCTGTATTATCTGTAGCCGCTGTATTATCTGTAGCCGCTGTATTATCTGTAGCCACTGTATTATCTGTAATAGCTGTATTATCTGTAATAGCTGTATTATCCGTGGTCACTGTATTATCTGTAGCAGCTGTATTATCTGTAATAGCTGTATTATCTGTAATAGCTGTATTATCTGTAGCCGCTGTATTATCTGTAGCCACTGTATTATCTGTAATAGCTGTATTATCTGTAATAGCTGTATTATCCGTGGTCACTGTATTATCTGTAGCAGCTGTATTATGTGTAATAGCTGTATTATATGTAGTACCTGTATTATATACCTGTATTATCTGTCATAACTGTATTATCTGTATTTTCTGTCATACCTGTATTATATGTAGTAGCTGTATTATCTGTAGTAGCTGTATTATCTGTAGTAGCTGTATTATCTGTAGTAGCTGTATTATCTGTAGTAGCTGTATTATCTGTAGCAGCTGTATTATCTGTAGTAGCTGTATTATCTGTAGTAGCTGTATTATCTGTAGTAGCTGTATTATCTGTAGTAGCTGTATTATCTGTAGCAGCTGTATTATCTGTAGTAGCTGTATTATCTGTAGTAGCTGTATTATCTGTAGCCGCTGTATTATCTGTAGCCGCTGTAATATCTGTAGCAGTATAGCTGTATTATCTGTAATATTTATAGTAGCTGTATTATCTGTAATAGCTGTATTGTCTGTAGTAGCTGTATTATCTGTAATAGTTGTATGATCTGTAGAAGCTATATTATATGTATTATCTGTAGCAGTATAGCTGTATTGTCTGTAGTAGCTGTATTATCTGTAATATTTATAGTAGCTGTATTATCTGTAATATCTGTAATAGCTGTATTATCTGTAATAGCTGTATTATCTGTAGTAGCTGTATTATCTGTAATAGCTGTAGTAGCTGTACTATTTGTAATAGCTGTACTATCTGGAGTAGCTGTATTATCTATAGTTGTGTTTCTTACCTGTAGTGTTTCTCCTGAGGAGGCAGGGACCAGGTGATGGTCAGAGCATGGACCTTCCTCACAGGAACAACTGAAACACACAGCTATGTCTTACTACACTTGTGAGCATATCTTTTTGGGAACCAACAATTGATTCCCATTCAAAATCCTGTTTTCAGTGAGCTGAACTGAAGCAGTATGGCTCTAATGGAGATCAGGAGAGAAGGCTGTGCAGGTCAGCTCAATAGAGCAGGTGTTCCTACCTCTGTACAGCTTGTTGAAGGCTGGAGTATCAAAGGGATCCAGCAGCTCAGAGAAGTCCGGCTTGGGCTGAGCACTGAGGAACAGGGTTCAGTAAGTGTTCGCTAAATGGCCACATTATAATATGAATGGATGAATGGTGAGGGATTCATCTACAGCTGAGACTCACTTGTTGGGCACTCCACTGAAGATCTCCTTCACCCACTCCTCTAGAGTGTCCATCTTCTCTACACACAACAGAGGAGGACAACAGAGTTACATGTGTGACTGAGCAGTCGGTCTCTCTTTCTCTCTCTCTCTGTTTCTGTGTGTGTGTGTGTGTGTGTGTGTGTGTGTGTGTGTGTGTGTGTGTGTGTGTGTGTGTGTGTGTGTGTGTGTGTGTGTGTGTGTGTGTGTGTGTGTGTGTGTGTGTGTCACCTTTAGACTGCACAGCCAGGGTCATGTAGTGGGCAGAGTAATGTCTCTTCCAGAAGGAGCGGAGCCTCTTGTAAACATTGATCCTCTTTTTCCTGGGCTCTGTCTTCAGAGTCTGGGCGTTACCTGGGGAAACCATGACAACCACCGGTTGAAACCATGACAACAGCTCAGTCACATACCACAATTACACAACATCTGTCTCGTTTACACATGACAACACAGTACACAGAGTAGTTCATGTGTGTGTGTGTGTGTGTGTCTGCCCTCACCCCAGCCGAACTTGCCCATGGGGTGACCTGGCTTCGCTAGACTCCCAAACAACATCTCTTTCCTGTGAGAGTCAGACGGCTTGGCCAGTTGGTACTCTGATAAAAGAGAGAAGGGGGAGCAGGTCACTACATAACCAGTGCATAAGGTCTGAATAAGGACAAAAACAAAAAATAATTCCCAGAATGCCTCTCACCAGAGTCGACAGCTTCCACCTCCCTGTCGATGGCGTCTCGGATCATCAGAGGACTGATGAAGAACTGGGCCCATCTGGAGAGAGCCAATCACAGACAGGTACAGAGTCAGATGGACTAATCCGAATCAAGAGACAAGGCACAGAGACTATAATGGTGGTGTGTTGCTGACCTGTCTAGAGCCTCTCTGAATTTCTTTCTCTGGACGTCAAACTGGAAGACGGTTCTCTCACAGTCCGTGGAGGCGTTGTCACTGCCCCCATGTTTCTTCAGGAAGGCATCGAAACCATTCTCTGATGGGTACTTCTCACTGCCCATGAACACCACTACAGGAGGAGAGGGGGAGGAGAGGAGAAAAGAGACGGAGGAGAGGGGGAGGAGAGGGAGAGGAGAGAGGGAAGAGAGAGAGGAGAGGAGACAGGGAAGAGAGAGAGGAGAGGAGAGAGGGGAGAGGAGAGAGAGGGGAGGAGAGGGAGAGGAGAGAGGGAGGAGATGAGAGGAGAGAGGGAAGAGAGGAGAAAAGAGACGGAGGAGAGGGAGAGGAGAGAGGGAAGAGAGAGAGGAGAGGAGACAGGGAAGAGAGAGAGGAGAGGAGACAGGGAAGAGAGGAGAGAAGAGAGGGAAGAGAGAGAGGAGAGAGAGGGGAGGAGAGAGAGGAGAGGAGAGAGAGGAGAGAGAGGGGAGGAGAGGGAGAGGAGAGAGGGAGGAGAGAGGGAAGAGAGGAGAGGAGAGAGGGAGGAGAGGGAGAGGGAAGAGAGGAAAGTCTATTTTATATCCCCTTGTGTCACAAACACAGCATTGAATCAGATTTATCACAACAAAACAAACAATCTCATCCTTAAGGTTCAAGGGTCATCTTACTCACTGTGTTCCAGGAAATGGGCAAGGCCTGGGAGGTCATTAGGGTCACTGAAGCTGCCAATACCCACACACAGCGCCGCTGCAGACTGACACACACACACAATCATCAATACCCTTATTACTATTGCTGCTAATGTGCTGTTATTTCCTCTTCAGGTCACCCTCTCACCTGTTTCTCTGAGCGTCCCTTCTTCCTCTTCCCTCCATCCTCATCATCCTCAAAGTCACTGTCCTTGTCATCTTCTTCAGACTCTTCCTCTGTTCCCTCTCCTGAGTCTTCTTCTTCCTCTTCCTCCTCCCCCAGTTCCTCCTCCTCCTCTGATTCGTCGTCTCCAGAGGAGGCGTGACCAGTAAAATCTGAAATTAGCATAACTCGAAGCCCATTGGTCAGCTCAATGTACCTGTGGGAAGGGTTAGACAGAGGTAAACAATATTCTCTTATCCTAAGATGCTGACACAACCACACACACAATTTGGCCCTCCAGCTGTTTACTTTTTACTGGAAAGAAAGACAAACACAGTCTCTCTCTCTCAGACTGTCTCCCCCCCAGCCCCCCCACACACACATACACACACAAACGTTGGTGTGTAAGGTAAACGTTGATGTTACCTGTACTGTTTGGGGTCACTAGGGGACTTGATGATCTCTGGGTCTCCAGTGTTCTCTCCTCCTCCATCCCCTGCTTCCTGGACTTGGACCTTTGGCTCTGGCTCAGCTTCCTCTCTTTCTTCTTCTCTTTCCTCCCCTCGGTCCGGTCCGGTACTAGAGCCACTGGCTGAGGCACTTCTGGACTTGTTGGTCTGTGGCATTCTGAATAGCGACGACACTTTGGCACTGTGAGGCGACAACAGCGGGCCACGGTGAATAGGACACAGGGAAACCAATAGACAGGTTGTTCAACTCCAGGTCTGGAGGGACTCTTCTCTACTTGGAAGTTCCTTCATGTCACTGATCGGGCAGAGAGTCCATTCACCTCGGGTGCCAGGTCTGAGTCAGTCACCTGATTAGCAGGGAAGGATGACAACCACAGGGGTTTGGGCCCTGGAACTGAATGGCCCTGCTCTACTGGCCAACACTGTGTCACTCTAAGGACAGCAATGGTGATGGGCTGGACTTCATTTCATTTAAAAGTATTGCTTAAGCTAGACTACCCAGATAATATTGTATTTTAATGACATGTCTGTCAAGAAGTGCAATAAATGACAGTTATTTAAAGGAAGACTGTGACGCAAACATCTATGTGTTAGTTTGATCAGCTGTCAAAAAAAGATG
Source organism: Oncorhynchus masou masou (assembly GCF_036934945.1). Lineage (NCBI taxonomy): Eukaryota > Metazoa > Chordata > Actinopteri > Salmoniformes > Salmonidae > Oncorhynchus > Oncorhynchus masou. Next base: position 17,646,135 of record NC_088218.1, read on the forward strand.
GTCATGCCAGACACATTCAACAGATGCAATGACAGTGATGATGAGGCGACAATACATCTATTCACCCAACGCCCGTATTCAGCTGTGTGTCAGCTGAAAAAACAACCCCAGTGCCCTACACTGCACGGTCCCCGGATCGCCTCTCTGCGGATCGCCTCTCTGCGGGCTTTATGTAGGCTCAGTCAGCACTGCAAGTCAGCCAACTTATATCGCTAGCAGCAAACTGTAGCAAGCGAGACATCGGTTACAACATGGCAATAAGATTAAATATACAGTAACACAGAGATAGCAGGCTACGGGCTACTTCACCACGGTCGACCGACAACAGTCTCAGACTTTTCTAGGCTAGCGACTCACACGCAACACATGTCAAACCCCACCCAACGTTTCTACTACAGGAACGTATACTTCAAATTGGTTCTCTGTCCTAGAAATGACACTTGTGTTTTTTCAAGTTTGACAGCTAACGAAGTAGCGTTGGTCCCGGCGATGTTTCCATACCTTGCTTCCTGGTATCACAGGGATGGAAACTAGTGATCCCCCTGCATATGGTAGGATGATTATTTTGCCATAAGGGGCGGCTTGATTCGTTGAAAACGAAGAGCATTTCAACATTGCAACATTTGATTGCTCAGAAACAAGGCAGACACACCCGAGGGCGTGATTAGGGGAACTTTGAACGATCGTGATTGGGCAAAAATACCCGACACGTGGGAACTTCTCTCCTCTTCACATTGTGGTTACGTTGTAGCAGCAACACGAGACTGTTTGTTACATTGTAACTAACAAATACTGTGTCACTAGGAGCAACAACAAAATGGAGAGGGTCTACAAATTGTCTGGCAGGACCTATACTTACCACAGTCCCGCATTACAGCAGTCCATAATGAGTTAATATTTTTCAGCACTCATTCATTGCATCGAGGTAGTTACAGTCGCTAGTTGGCTTGTCCATGGACAGGCTTGAGATAGGCTACTTACTGTACATTGTGATGCAGATACAGTAGAATACAAGTGATACGTTCTATGAAATTGCTTCCTAAATTCCAAACCTTCCAGTGACAGTGTTGAGCCGCTAGGAGGTAGGCGACAACAGGCAGATATTGATAGAGTTTGTCTGTTGATGGTCTGTGGGCTTTACAGTTCAACGTGCGAGACGAGGTAAACATAGTTTCAAGTTGGATATTCGACGGATATTCGCCTGTCGTTTTCCTTACGTCCACCAACAGCAATTAGGGACCGTCAACATAGTGACAAATGAAATTTTTCAAATTTCAATAGCTCTTTATTAACCATTACTCCTAAAAACTGGTTGTAGCTAACCTGATGGCATAGACACACATTACACACCCTTTAGTTTGTCCATTTTCATCTCACATGATTTTACATGAATTTTTCAAAATGTAACATTTCAATAGCTCCTTGATCATGTGACCTAATGTCCGCTGACGACCCTTCTATATTGCACACTGAGCTGGTGAGGTAGTGTCCACAAGATTCAGAATGTCCACTCAGTGAGCCTACATATTGCACACCGTTTTAGTTTGTCCATTTTCATCTCACATGGTTTTACATTAATTTTTGAAAATGTAGAATTTCGATAGCTCCTTGGTCATGTGAGCTGGTGACTTCAAACAAGGTTCAGAATGTCCATTCAGTGGACCTACACATTGCACACCTGTTAGTTTGTCCATTTTCATCTCCCACGTTTTACATGAATTTTTCTAAATGTAAAATTTCAATAGCTCCTTGGTCATGTGACCTAATGTCCGCTGACGACCCTTCTATATTGCACACTGAGCTGGTGAGGTAGGTTGCAGTGGGTTTGCTGGTCAATACATATACTGAACATGTAACCACAGTAATGGTGGCCAGTAAATCAATGAATAAAAATGTAATATTGAAAAACAGAAATTGTAGACCTTTAATTTTTTCCAACATGTCAACAGACACTTAACTTCAATTAAGTATGAAACATTTCACAGTGTTAACTTTCTCTTTATCCCTGGTTGATGTACATGTCAGAGCCTCTTCAGTGTGGATGGGGTATAGCATACATTTTCAACAACAAAGACTGCATTTCCAGGTGGTGTTCTTTACTCTGTTGAACTCTTTTGTCTTCATTCCTAGTTACAGCACATGGAACCACCGTTGGCAAGCAAAACATTCAATCAAAACAAAACAAAGCGTAACACGTTATAAATAATATCAAATATCAATGCAGTATGACAAATGTTTTATTTATTTTTTATTTCACCTTTATTTAACCAGGTAGACTAGTTGAGAACAAGTTCTCATTTACAACTGCGACCTGGCCAAGATAAAGCATAGCAGTGTGAACAGACAACACAGAGTTACACATGGAGTAAACAATTAACAAGTCAATAACACAGTAGAAAAAAGGGGAGTCTATATACAATGTGTGCAAAAGGCATGAGGAGGTAGGCGAATAATTACAATATTGCAGATTAACACTGGATTGATAAATGATCATGTACAGGTAGAGATATTGGTGTGCAAAAGAGCAGAAAAGTAAATAAATAAAAACTGTGGGGATGAGGTAGGTGAAAATGGGTGGGCTATTTACCAATAGATTATGTACAGCTGCAGCGATCGGTTAGCTGCTCAGATAGCTGATGTTTGAAGTTGGTGAGGGAGATAAAGGTCTCCAACTTCAGCGATTTTTGCAATTCGTTCCAGTCACAGGCAGCAGAGAACTGGAACGAAAGGCAGCCAAATGAGGTGTTGGCTTTAGGGATGATCAGTGAGATACACCTGCTGGAGCGCGTGCTACGGATGGGTGTTACCATCGTGACCAGTGAACTGAGATAAGGCGGAGCTTTACCTAGCATGGCCTTGTAGACGACCTGGAGCCAGTGGGTCTTGCGACGAATATATAGCGAGGGCCAGCCGACTAGAGCATACAAGTCGCAGTGGTGGGTAGTATAAGGTGCTTTAGTGACAAAACGGATGGCACTGTGATAAACTGCATCCAGTTTGCTGAGAAGAGTGTTGGAAGCAATTTTGTAGATGACATCGCCGAAGTCGAGGATCGGTAGGATAGTCAGTTTTACGAGGGTATGTTTGGCAGCATGAGTGAAGGATGCTTTGTTTTACGAAATAGGAAGCAGATTCTAGATTACATTTTGGATTGGACATGCTTAATATGAGTCTGGAAGAAGAGTTTACAGTCTAACCAGACACCTAGGTATTTGTAGTTGTCCACATATTCTAAGTCAGAACCGTCCAGAGTAGTGATGCTAGGCGGGTGGGCAGATGCGGGCAGTGATCGGTGGAAGAGCATGTATTTAGTTTTACTTGCATTTAAGAGCAGTTGGAGGCCACGGAAGGAGAGTTGTATGGCATTGAAGCTTGTCTGGAGGTTAGTTAACACAGTGTCCAAAGAAGGGCCAGAAGTATACAGAATGGTGTCGTTTGCGTAGAGGTGGATCAGAGGATCACCAGCCGCAAGGGCGATGTATACAGAAAAAAGAGTCGGCCGAGAATTGAACCCTGTGGCACCCCCATAAAGACTGCCAGAGGTCCGGACAGCAGTCCCTCCCATTTGACACACTGAACTCTATCTGAGAAGTAGTTGGTGAACCAGCGAGGAAGTAATTAGAGAAACCAAGGCTGTTGAGTCTGCCGATGAGGATGTGGTGATTGACAGAGTCGAAAGCCTTGGCCAGGTCGATGGATACGGCTGCACAGTATTGTCTTTTGTCGATGGCGATTATGATATCGTTTAGGACCTTGAGCGTGGCTGAGGTGCACCCATGACCAGCTCGGAAACCAGATTGCATACCGGAGAAGGTACGGTGGGATTCGAAATGGTCAGTAATCTGTTTGTTAACTTGGCTTTCGAAGGCCTTAGAAAGGCAGGGTAGGATAGATATAGGTCCGTAACAGTTTGGGTCTCGAGTGTCTCCCCCTTTGAAGAGGTTTCCAATCTCTGGGGATCTCAGACGATGCGATAGAAAGGTTGAACAGGCTAGTAATAGGGCTTGCAACAATTGCGGCAGATAATTTTAGAAATAGAGTGTCCAGATTGTCTAGCCTGTTTGATTTGTAGAGGTCAAGATTTTGCAGCTCTTTCAGAACATCAGCTATCTGTGTTTGGGTGAAGGAGAAATGGGGAGGCTTGGGCAAGTTGCTGTGGGGGGGTGCAGAGCTGTTGACCGGGGTAGGGTTAGCCAGGTGGAAAGCAAGGCCAGCCGTAGAAAAAGGCTTATTGAAATTCTCAATAATCGTAAATTTATCGATGGTGACAATGTTTCCTAGCCTCAGTGCAGTGGGCGGCTGGGAGGAGGTGCTCTTATTCTCCATGGACTTTATAGTGTCCCATAACTTTTGGGAGTTTGTGCTACAGGATGTTAATCTCTGTTTGAAAAATCTAGCCTTTGCTTTCCTAACTGCCTGTGTATATTGGTTCCTAACTTTCCTGAAAAGTTGCATATCGCGGGGGCTATCCGATGCTAATGCAGTACGCCACAGAATGTTTTTGTGCTGATCAAGGGCATTCAGGTCTGGAGTGAACCAAGGACTATATCTGTTCCTGGTTCTACATTTTTTGAACGGGGCATGCTTATTTAAGATGGTGAAGAAAGCATTTTTAAAGAATAACCAGGCATCCTCTACTGATGGAATGAGGTCAATATCTTTCCAGGACACACAGGCCAGGTCGATTAGAAAGGCCTGCTCGCCTAAGTGTTTTAGGGAGCGTTTGACCCTTATGAGGGGTTATCGTTTGACTGCGGACCCATTACTGACACAGGCAATAGGCAGTGAGGCAGCGATCGCTGAGATCCTGGTTGAAGTCAGCAGAGATGTATTTAGAGGACAGGTTGGTCAGGATGATATCTATGAGGATGCCCGAGTTTACGGATTTGGGGTTGTACCTGGTAGGTTCCATGATAATTTGGGTGAGATTGAGGGCATCTAGTTTAGATTGTAGAATGGCCGGGGTGTTACGCATATCCCAGTTTAGGTCACCTAAACTCTCTGCAGTAGATTGCATCTGCACCCCCTTTGGCAGTTCTGTCTTGGCAGAAAATGTATACACTTACATAGAGGCATTTTTCGGCTATGATTTTACCACTCAGAATCCAGAATGGATATGACAATGGGGCCTGCACAGGACGTAATACACCCTTACAACAATCTACTTTTTGATCTTCTTGACTTCTTTGTCACGGTTCATGAATCCACTGCCTCCCTCTCTCTTTCTCTTTCTCTTTCTCTCTCTCTCTCTCTCTCTCTCTCTCTCTCTCTCTCTCTCTCTCTCTCTCTCTCTCTCTCTCGTGTTTGTGTGGGCGTGGTTCCCAATCTCGGCCTGATTGTCTGCGCCAGCTGGAACCACTTATCTTCCCTTTATATGTTCTGTAACCAATGTTTCTTGTTGTCAGATCGTTGTTTCTTCCCTGAGGTTGTGTCGTGTGTCCGTGCTCTTCTCTCGCCTCCCTTGTGTGGATTATCTGCTGTGCTCCTTCCTACCCATCCGGACACACTCCCCTGGATTTCTCAGCACGCTTTCATCGGATGATGCGCCTGAGTCCCTGGGTCGGATTCCGTCTGAGTACAGTCTGTCTGTCCTGTTGCTGCTGTAAACTGTATTCATTAAACCATCGTTGCTTGCATCTTGCATCCACCTCTGTATTGTCACATTCTTATCTGGTAAACTTCTACTACGTGTCAAGTAAAAAATGGCTGGTTTAGATTAAAAACTCTTGCCCTGTGTCCCCGTTCATAGGGGCATGAGAGACTAGTCAGTTGTAGAAAAGTTGGCACTTTATTTTATTTATTGGCCCAAACACCCTTAGACCCCCAAGGTTGAGGTTACTCATGTACAGTAATTAGTAATACATTTTTTTGCATTGATGCATTGTGTCTTCTAACTGTCCAAGAACAGGATCCAAATGGTTCGGAAATATTTGTTCCCACAAATACAAAAGGAGGATGTCTCTCCTCATACCTCTGGCACTTTAGTCAGACTGCCAGACTGTGCACCACAGAGCCAATCAGGAGAGAGTACATACAGGTCAACGATGCCAATTGAAAGTCAAGGGGTGTGTCTGTGCCTTTTGGATTACTCTCTCTTTACAGAGAACCCATGTGGTTCAAGTCTGCTCTGCACTTGTCTGAAAGTGACAGAGCCAGCAGCCAAGAGAGTTTTTCACAGTATGGAATAAAAAAGTATTACACTTATGAATGTATGTAAAATGCTAATATGTATTAGATCCAGTACAATGGAATAACTATGACCTGAATTTGAATGCAGCGTGTTCCGATTCCTCCTTCTCTTTCTGTCCAGCAGGGTCAACCAAAAACACTTGGCCTGATGGTTCATGCAGTTACTGGGGAAGCAATATAGAAATGTATTGATCCCTTAAATGATTTTACTATTAAAAGACCCATATCACAACCCTCATCCCTCTTCACAAAAATGTACCTAAATCACTTTTGGAAAAATTATTTTACTCACAAAAGACGTAGGAATTTATTTTCCCAGTTAGAAATAGTAGGCCATGGTAGGCCATCAAATAACAATTTTCATCAGAAAACACGAACCCTCAAATGCAATATTGCATTTTGTAAGTTGTCTGCAGGTGGCTTGTTGTGAATGCACTCAAATATCAAGTCATTATCAGGTTTAGTAAACTGCGTTCTAATACTCAACGTAGAAGGATTTGTCATAATGTACAGTATATGAAAGTGATGCTATGAAAAGGATTCCTTCACGTTATCAAGCTCACTGTGACTGACAAATCACTGCCTATTACTGTGATTAAAAAGAGCATATGAAACACTGTTTTTCACGAGGCCTACCTGTGCTCCTTCCTTTAAGCACCTCTGTTCGAACACCTCTCCCGTCCTTGATCCAAACCACATAAAGCCATTTGCGGATCTTTTCAGTGTCCATGTGAAAGATAATTATTGCGAGGATAGAACATTTGTTGACTTGAACATTTTGTTTAACACACATGTAAAATGAAGGCCTGCAAAGCTTACAGATTTAAGTCTAATAGCATGAGGCTAAAGTAGACAGACGTCAAAGTGTGTGATATGAAGGTATAGTCAGTGGACATTCTGAACCTTGTTTGAAGTCACCACGTCACATGACCAAGGACCTATTGAAATTCTACATTTTGAAAAATTCATGTAAAACCATGTGACATGAAAATGGACAAACTGAAGGGTGTGCAATGTGTAGGCCCACTGAGTGGACATTCTGAACCTTGTTTAAAGTCACTAGGCCACACGACCAAGGAGCTATTGAAACTTTACATTTGGAAAAATTCATGTAAAATCTTGTGAGATGAAAATGGACAAACTAAAGGGTGTGCAATATAGAAGGTAGTCAGTGGACATTCTGAACCTTGTTTGAAGTCACCAGGCCACATGACCAAGGAGCTATTGAAATTTGAATGAAAAAAGTTTGTACTTTGTTTACGCTCCCTAACTAATTCAACTTGGAATACAAAATGCTGCTCTCATCTCCACATGTTTATTAGCTTTGGAAAGCGAATTAATGTTCAAATCGTGAAAATAAGACCTGTGCAATGTTGTGCGCAATTTTTCCAACATCATGACACTTATTTGGAGTCTGTGGCTCAAGTGGTTTGAAAGCTATTGAGGTTTGAAAGCGCGAATATCCATTGAATATCCAAATTGAAACTGTCTTTACCTCGGTAACATGCGACTGCGACTGCTTAAAACCTCTTGGAACTCCCCATCCCGGATCCGGGATCGTGACTAAAGCCTCAGGCTCATTAGCATAATGCAACGTTAACGATTTCTGAAAATCGCAAATAAAATGAAAATAATGCGTCTGCTCTCAAGCTTAGCCTTTTCTTAACAACACTGTCATCTCAGATTTTCAAAATATGCTTTTGAACCATAGAAATTGACTAATTTGTGTAAGAGTATGCAAAGCTAGCATAGCATTTTGAGTAGCATTTAGCACGCAACATTTTCACAAAAACCAGATAACCAAATAAATAAAATCATTTACCTTTGAAGAGCTTCTGATGTTTTCAATGAGGAGACTCTCAGTTACATACCAAATGCGCAGTTTTTCCTGAAAGCGTCTGTGTGTAGGAGAAATCGTTCCGTTTTCTACATTGCGTCTGGCTACCGAAACGAACCGAAAATTCAGTCACCTACAACGTCAAACTTTTTCCGAATTAACTACATAATATCGGCCGAAACATGGCAAACGTTGTTTGGAATCAATCCTCAAGGTGTTTTTTCACATATCTCTTCATTGATATATCGTTCGTGGAAGCTTGCTTTCCTCTCTGAATCCCATGGAAAAATACTGGCAGCTGACTTTTGCGCACCAATTTCGGCGCAGGACACCGGGCGGACACCTGGTAAATGTGGTCTCTTATGGTCAATCTTCCAATGATCTGCCTACAAATACGTCACAATGCTGCAGACACCTTGGGGAAACGACAGAAAGGGTTGACTCACTCCTCTCGCATTCACAGCCATATAAGGAGACAATGGAAAACAGAGCCTCAAAAATCCTGCTCATTTCCTGGATGCCGTCTCATCTTGGTTTTGCCTGAAGCTCACGTTCTAGGGCACGCACAGAAAATATCTTGGTAGTTCTGGACACGTCAGAGTGTTTTCTTTCGAAAGCTATCAATTATATGCATAGTCGAGCATCTTTTTGTGACAAAATATCTTGTTTAAAACGGGAACGTTTTTCATCCAAAAATGAAATAGCGCCCCCATAGCATCAAGAGGACATGACCTTGCTTTTGGGCCGTTTGCAGGGACACAAATTAGACTCTCATTCTCCTGAACAGACTGTTGACTAATGATAATATGCTGGATATCCTGCTAATGACTAATGAAACCACAGACTTCAGTCTGTTTAATGCAGGACCAGGTCAGGGAAGATTCAACAATACTTACAAAAATACAGTCTACTCTGTAATTCTATGCTATTTATTTATATTATATTTGTAAACTCTGTGTGTGTGTGTGTGTGTGTGTGTGTGTGTGTGTGTGTGTGTGTGTGTGTGTGTGTGTGTGTGTGTGTGTGTGTGTGTGTGTGTGTGTGTGTACTTAGTCTGACTTTAGATTTTAAATGGCCAAGGTTCCCATGGCAACTGATTAAAACCCTAATTAAAGCAAGAGGTTTAATTAATTAGCTGGTGATTAAAACCCTAATTGTTTAATTGTGTGTGTGTGTGTGTGTGTGTGTGTGTGTGTGTGTGTGTGTGTGTGTGTGTGTGTGTGTGTGTGTGTGTGTGTGTGTGTACTTAGTCTGACTTTAGATTTTAAAGGGCCAAGGTTCCCATGGCAACTGATTAAAACCCTAATTAAAGCAAGAGGTTTAATTAATTAGCTGGTGTGTGTGTGTGTGCGTGTGTGTGTGTGTGTGTGTGTGTGTGTGTGTGTGTGTGTGTGTGTGTGTGTGTGTGTGTGTGTGTGTGTGTGTGTGTGTGTGTGTGTGTGTGTGTGTGTGTGTGTGTGTGTGTGTGTGTGTGTGTGTGTGTGTGTGTGTGTGTGTGTGTCCAGAACCAAATGCAAGAGATCAGAGGTGAGTAGAAGCCAGAGCAGAGTGTCTTGTCTCTGGCTGGGTAGAGTCCACGGAATAGGAGAGTAGGGAAAGAGAGAAAGAAAGATGAGGTATTTGTCAGTTTTAACATTGCAGAGAAAATAACTTGAAAGAGGAAGAGAAGAGATGGAAATAATGCAGTCAATTTCAGCGCTGGACAGCTCTTAACACCAGAGTATAAATAGATTACCTATTTTAGAGGCTCCTCCAACAGTCTATAAAGTACACTCACACACACAGTGCAAAGCACTACCCCCAGAGAATAGACAGAGGCATCTGATTAGCATCTCTGTTGGCTCCTTGTATGATTTCTATTAGGATCCCCAACAGGCAACGCCAATGGTGACAGCTAGTCTTCCTTGGGTCTGACACATAACAAAAAAATACATTACAAACAAAAATACTTTAGAATTTACATATATTTAAAAAATTAACATAGACATTACAGACTTATTTATAAACAAATATTTTAAAAACTACAACTAAAGCATGTGTCTGTGAGTGTGTCTATCAGTTACACATACATGTCAGTACACATTGAAATTAGGTCACACGGGGATAACATTTACATAAGTATTCAGACCCTTTACTCAGTACTTTGTTGACGCAACTTTGGCAGTGATTACAGCCTCAAGTCTCATTGGGTATGATGCTACGAGCTTGGCACACCTGCATTTGGGGAGTTTCTCCCATTCTTCTCTGCAGATCCTTTGGGGCGGCAGGGTAGCGTAGTGGTTAGAGCATTGGACTAGTAACTAAAAGGTTGCAAGTTCAAATCCCCAAGCTGACGAGGTACAAATCTGTCGTTCTGCCCCTGAACAGGCAGTTAACCCACTGTTCCTAGGCCGGCATTGAAACTACGAATTTGTTCTTAACTGACTTGCCTAGTAAAATAAATAACAATCCTCTCAAGCTCTATCAGGTTGGATGGGGAGTGTCACAGCATAGCTATTTTCTGGTCTCTCCTGAGATGTTTGATTGAGTTCAATCCCTTCCCCAGATCTTTGCCTTGACACAATCCTGTCTTTAACCTCATGGCTTGGTTTTTGCCTTATATAGACAGCTGTGTGTCTTTCCAAATCACGCCCAATCAATTGAATTTGCCAAAGGTGCACTCCAATCAAGTTGTAGAAACACCTCAAGGATGATCATTGGAAAAGGGTCTGAAAACTTATGGAAATTACATATTTCTAAAAGCCTGTTTTCTCTTTGTTAGTATGGGGTATTGTGTGTAGATTGATGAGGGGGAAAAAGTATTTAATAAATTTCAGGAAAAGGCTGTAATGTAACAAAATGTGTAAAAAGTCAAGGGGTCTGTATACTTTCCGAAGGCACTGTATCTGGTCCTATACCATGTGTATGCGTTCCCCCTTTTGTGTGTGCGTGAATGTACGTGTGTGTGTTTCCATTGTTTGTGCATTATAACTTTGTGGGAAAACTGTTATCATACACTAATGCACCTGAGAGCCCTGAAATCTATAACCATCATCTAACACACACACACAAACAAACACACACACACACATTGACATTACTGGAAGTGCCTCAGTCTCTCTCTCTCTGATAAACATCTACGAGAAAAGATTCCCCTTTTTTATCTCTGTCAGGAGAGAGAGATTGAGAGAGGGAGACATAGTGAGAGAGTGAGAGAGACGTATATATAGATATATATATATATAGAGAGAGAGAGAGAGAGCGAGAGAGATAGATAGAGATAAGTACTACTCCATTACCCATAGGTAATTCACATTAATGTAAGCTGAGATCAACGTGAAATTGAACTGGAAATGGTTGTAACGGTATGTAGGCCAGGCCTGCGTGTACATGTTGTGATGTGCTGTTAGGCCCACACTGTAAAATAAAACGGTAATTTATATGGTAATGTTGGGCATTATCAACAGTACAGTTCTGTGAAACATTTCACTGCAGCATACTCTAAATTATGGTTCATAGTGGAAAATGTTGTGGCCAGGGAAAGATTTGCTGTATTTCGATATTTTTGGAGCGCACATTTTTTGGGGAACACTAGTGGGTGCATGGTATTTTTGTTCTGGCTCAATAACATATTTTGAGGCGTGCCTTGTCAGAGGCTATGTTTGTTGCACCTGTTAGTGGGAGTGCTGTGCCAATTTAACTGGTATGCGGTAGTAGTGCTCTGACAATTTAAAATGTATAAGGGGACAGATTGGAGTGGCAGCAAGTCTTAAACCATTAATGGTTGAGCATTCTGCCATGTCATGTTGGTCTGTTTGGCCTTTTAGTTGCTGCCAGTGTGGACGCCGTTGTTAATAAGGCCTCTAGATATATTCATTGACATGCTGTAACCTGCTTGCACCAAGTACATGTAATTACAATAAAATACTGTGAATTAGAAACCCCATCTCCCCTCAATGAATTTAATGAATTCACTCATTCATCACGATTACAGTGGCATTTACTTTGTTACTGTATAATACAATCAATTATACTGTATTGTACTGTGTCATTCCACAGTTCTTGCTTTGATTCTGTTTTTAGATTACAGTTGATGTACTGCAATATGAAATACAGTAACTTACTTGCCAATGAGCTGCTTTGAAGTTAATGTCAAATTCATGGCAACCCCTTTACCACACAGGGTGGTGGCTCTCCTCCAGGGGATCGCTCGGGAATAGAGCGCACTCGGGTCTTAGTCTACCATGGGATAACATTGATCTATGTTGGCTATTATGGCCAGTCTTTCTCCATGTATTCCTGCACATTATTGTTCGAGGCCAATTCCACTTTTTATTATTAACCAGTGTGTGTGTGTGTGTGCGTGCAACCAGTCTATACAGTAGATTCTGTGTATACAGTACAGTAGAAGAGCAGAAGATAAGTCAGTCTACCGAGGTGTGCAAGGATGCTGCAAGGATGCCGGCTGGCGCGGGTCGCCATGGTAACTAAAACACCGGTTCTCTAGAAATCCGTTGTTGGTGCTTAAGGGCATGAGCAGAGATGAATAAAGTAATGAGATGATGAATTATTGTCGGTAAAGCTGAAGGCCTGGGTAGGGTGCTTTACATCGGTGCATGTGAAGATACAGTTGATAGCCCGCTAGGCCTACAGGTTAGGTAACCTAATATCTGCGTGGTGTCATCGGTCAACAGCCCTCGATTGAGGAATAATTCAAAACGAAGAATATTTGGTCACTTTTACAGACCTACCCGTTTTTACGTTTAAACCCTTATTTACAAATAGCCCAATGGACATCGATTACATTTACATTGAATGCAGGATCCACCGCTCTAGTACTAAACTGTTTCTGAGCGAAGTAACCTACCCTGTAGCCCTATAGACCTACTCTGGTTTCCTTTCCGCCCGTGTAATAACAAACAGATATGGCAAATCAGCTGACTTGATTAGAGCGCCAAATGAGCGCGCCCGGTCAAATATAATGAAGCATGGCACGAAATCCAAACTAGCTTCTTCTTCGAATACTTCCCCAGTTTCCCACTTCCCTCCACTCATTCTTTCTTTCTTTTATTGTCCTTTTGGCTACTTCATTTTCGGTAGTTTAATTAGGCTACCGATTTATCAAAGATGGAGAGACAAGTCATCCAATCCGCGCAGCATCATGCGCGTGTTCGGTGGTAGTACGCGCCGCAGCTGAGTTCCCGCGGGCAGCACTGTTGAGCGCTGGAGAGGGGAACAGACCTGCATTCTGAAGCGGTGCGCTCTCGCGCGCTCTCTCTCTCTCTCTCTCTCTCTCTCTCTCTCTCTCTCTCTCTCTCTCTCTCTCTCTCTCTCTCTCACCCACATTGCAGTCCTGTCACGTTCCCCCTGCTCCCCCCATCCGCCTCAACCGCTCCAGGAGAGGAAAGGAGAGAGGGAAGGAAGAGTGCAGCTGAAAAGCAAACAGACATGTCGACAGCCAACGCATAAAGTCTCCCATCGGCTGGTCGTGGATTTCTTCGCTGGACCTGAGTGAGTAAAGACCCCGTCTCTCCATTGCCGCTGTATGGTTCTTAGCGCTAGTGGGAGGGGAAGCGGGAGGCAGACAAAGGCGAATATAAATGGTTTGCGTTAGTGCCAAGGATTTAGTGCCTTAATAGGTTATATTAATGACTATTTGGACACGCACTAATTCTATAATTACAATTGTGCCCAGTAATGTTACTAATTGACATTATTGTATGGATGTAGCTATTAACATAGTCTTGGTTTTGGATGGTACGTTTTGTTTCTAGGGAAGAGTGGCCGGGTTGCGCCGGGTAGGGAAGGCTCTGTATCGGCCCTGGTTGGACAGTGGGTTTGTGAGGAAAGGTAGACGCTGGGATTATGTGACATGAATATGTGTTGTAGTAAGCAGCTGCCGCGGTCATTGCTGGTTGGTTTGCGCCACGGTGCAGGGGATGGAGAACAGGGGGAGGAAGGTAGGAAGGAAGGAAGAGTCACGATATAAAAGTAAAGTAGGTCTAACCACACCTGTTCTGTATGCATAGATGAATGGATAGATAAGTGGATGGATGGACAGATTTCTGTGAGAGAGAGAGAGATGAAAAATGAGAGAGGGTGACAGGAGAGAGAGGGACCTGAGTTATTAGCCAATCAAGTGGCTAGAGGAAGTAAACAGTGTTGTCTTGTAGGTCAGACAGTCATTACCCAATGAGGACCAAATTGCAATACTTCAATAGTGGCAATTTAAATATTGATCCAGCACAATATGTTTAACGTCATAATTACAGTGTGAAAAGGATACTAGAGTCCACTGAATACAAACCTGCATGTATTTATCTACTGAATACAAACCTGCATGTATTTATCCACTGAATACAAACCTGCATGTATTTATCCCCTCAATACAAACCTGCATGTATTTATCTACTGAATACAAACCTGCATGTATTTATCTACTGAATACAAACCTGCATGTATTTATCTACTGAATACAAACCTGCATGTATTTATCCCCTCAATACAAACCTGCATGTATTTATCTACTGAATACAAACCTGCATGTATTTATCCCCTCAATACAAACCTGCATGTATTTATCTACTGAATACAAACCTGCATGTATTTATCCCCTCAATACAAACCTGCATGTATTTATCCCCTCAATACAAACCTGCATGTATTTATTCACTGAATACAAACCTGCATGTATTTATCCCCTCAATACAAACCTGCATGTATTTATCCCCTCAATACAAACCTGCATGTATTTATTCACTGAATACAAACCTGCATGTATTTATCCCATCAATACAAACCTGCATGTATTTATCCCCTCAATACAAACCTGCATGTATTTATCCCCTCAATACAAACCTGCATGTATTTATCCACTGAATCTACAAACCTGCATGTATTTATCCACTGAGTACAAACCTGCATGTATTTATCCCCTCAATACAAATTTGCATGTATTTATCCACTGAATCTACAAACCTGCATGTATTTATCCACTCAATACACACCTGCATGTATTTATCCCCTCAATACACACCTGCATGTATTTATCCCCTCAATACAAACCTGCATGTATTTATCCTCTCAATACAAACCTGCATGTATTTATCCACTGAATCTACAAACCTGCATGTATTTATCCACTGAATACAAACCTGCATGTATTTATCCACTGAATACAAACCTGCATGTATTTATCTACTGAATACAAACTTGCATGTATTTATCCACTCAATACAAACCTGCATGTATTTATCCACTCAATACAAACCTGCATGTATTTATCCACTGAATCTACAAACCTCTCTCTCTCACACACACACACACACACACACACACACACACACACACACACACACACACACACACACACACAGACACACAGTCTCTATCTTTCTCTCCTTCTCTTTCTCTCCAGCCAGGGAACACTGTGTGCAGGGAAAAGGAAGGCTTTTGATACAATCAATATCAATAGATTTGAGCTGTTTCACTTGGAGCTCTCCTGTGTGTGTCTCTGTGTGTGTGTCTCTATGTGAGAGAGAGCGAGAGAGAAAGAGAGACACGATATAGCCTTGACTGACTGACTCACGGTTACTCATGGTTACGCAATCAATCCTCTTTCTTCTGCACAACATTCTGCTCCTCCTCTCCTCTTTTCACAAGACCCTCAGTCCTCTCTTTTATTTTCTCCCCTTATTTTCTCTCTCTTCTGCTCCCTCTCTTCCTCTGCTCATTTCCCCCTCACTCCCATCTTCTATTTTCTTCACTTCCCCGTCTCTCATCTTATCTTCCCTGCTCTCCACTCTTCTTTTCATATCTATCATCCTCTCCTCTCCCCCTTTCTTTTCCACTCCCCTTCTCCTCTTCTCCCCCCTTGTCCCTTTCCTCTCCTTCCAAAATCACCTCTCCCTGACATCTCATCTCGGGTTGTCTGTTTATCGTACTGCAGTATTTTCCCAGCCACTGATTCAAATCATGAACTTATCATCACCTTTTATTGCATTATCCTTATTGTTACATTATCATTACTTTTTTTTTACCTGGTCCTTGTTGGTACATTATCGTTGTTGTAATTGCTGTTATTGTTATCATTGCATTATCTTTTTATAAAAAATATTTAAAAACTTCATTATCATGGCCTTCTTCAGTGTGTGCTAGCTGCTTCTAAACTAATCTCGTCCAGTAGCCAGCCGGCTCTGTGTCTGTCTATATGCAGGAGCAATTGAACTAGCTAGTAGCTTCTGATTGTTATTGTTTTCTGATTAGTAGCCCATTACCTTCTGCATGGTGGCCTCCAAGTTACATGAATCAGGCAAAGAGAGACCTGATTTCTCCTTCTCCTGATGTCATTTTCCAGGTTAAAGACAGCATATTGCATCTCTTGTTTTTGAGTGCAGTCTTCTCCTCTCATCCATCCGGCCCTGTGTTTATAACATATTATTTTAATTGTCATCATCAGCATCGCTCTGACTGTCATTACGATTTTAAAGCAGCCTCTTATGTCCCGAAGAGGTCTTCAGATCCTCTCTCATGCTATCTGCTGTATTATCATGGTAATCAACCTAATGTATTATAATGTCCTTGGATTGCTGTTGTTAGTTCCTTGTTGATGAATGTAATGGGTGTTTTCCACATCACTGTCTGGTGTCGTAGAAATTTCTGTATTTACCAAATCATGAGAGCAAACTACACACAAGTCAGAGTTATCATAAAGTAAATTTTTAATTATATGAGCTCCATCACAACCCTGTGACTCTCAGATCAATTCAGTGTCTATAAATGAATTCTATGAGAGTCCCTTACACATTGCAACTGAGATCCTTTATAGCAAAGACACACATAGCCAGACAGCATTGGCCATAATTTATCATTCAGCTTTGTCTCCTAAACTATGTTCTTTTCTCAAACTCAGAACCTAAACAAATCCTCATATCAACAGGCATATATCAAATCCATCCTATCTTGACAAGATCACAGAGACACATTGACTGGCACACAGACATTGTGGAGCCAAGAGATACACGCTTGACCTCTCCCCTCTCTCCGGCCCAAGCAACTTAGTCTTGACAGAGAACAGAAGACTGCACAGTATTGCCACAGTATTATACAAAAATAAACATTCTGATGAGAAGTAACTTACAAACATTTGATGAATATAAAACATCTTACCTATGTTACCAACTAATTCTGATTATTCCCCAACACTGGTATGGAACCTGAAGCATTATGTATCCTGAACCGTGCTATAACTCCTATATAAATATATATACTATAAACTATCATTATATTATAATTAAGCAACAAGGTCAGAGGAGGTGTGGTATATGGCCAATATACCAGCTACGGGCTGTTCTTAAGCATGACGCAACGCGGGGTGCCTAGATACAGCCTTAAGTCTTGGTATATTGGCCATATATCACAAATCCCAGAGGTGCCTTATTGCTATTATAAACTGTTTACCAACGTAATTAGAGCAGTAAAAATAAATGTTTTGTCATACCTTTTGTATATGGTCTGATATACCACAGCTGTCATCCAATCAGCATTCAGGGCTCGAACCACCCAGTTTATAATAATATTTACTCTATGTTGCGTTGTAGCCATGTTATATTGGCCATATACCACACCCCCCTCATATAGCTGATAAAACTATATATATTATGTTTTGACCTAAACTGGGATATGCTTAACACCCCGGCAGTCCTACAATCTAAACTAGATGCCCTCAATCTCACACAAATCATCAAGGAACCCACCAGGTACAACCCTAAATCTGTAAACAAGGGCAACCTCATAGACGTCATCCTGACCAACTGGACCTCCAAATACACCTCCGCTGTCTTCAAACAGGATCTCAGCGATCTCTGCCTCATTGCCTGTATCCGCTACGGATCCGCAGTCAAACGACCACCCCTCATCACTGTCAAACGCTCCCTAAAACACTTCTGTGAGCAGGCCTTTCTAATCGACCTGGCCCGGGTATCCTGGAAGGATATTGACCTCATCCCGTCAGTTGAGGATGCCTGGTCATTCTTTAAAAGTAACTTCCTCACCATTTTAGATAAGCATGCTCCGTTCAAAAAATGCAGAACTAAGAACAGATATAGCCCTTGGTTCACTCCAGACCTGACTGCCCTCGACCAGCACAAAAACATCCTGTGGCGGACTGCAATAGCATCGAATAGTCCCCGCGATATGCAACTGTGCAGGGAAGTCAGGAACCAATACACGCAGTCAGTCAGGAAAGCAAAGGCCAGCTTCTTCAGGCAGAAATTTGCATCCTGTATCTCTAACTCCAAAAAGTTCTGGGACACTGTAAAGTCCAAGGAGAACAAGAGCACCTCCTCCCAGCTGCCCACTGCACTGAGGCTAGGTAACACGGTCACCACCAATAAATCCATGATTATCGAAAACTTCAACAAGCATTTCTCAACGGCTGGCCATGCCTTCCTCCTGGCTACTCCAACCTCCGCCAACAGCCCCCCCCCTTTTTTTACCAGGGCCTGTAGGGTTAGTAGTGCACTACTTTTGACCAGGGCCTATGGAAGGAAAGGTGGGGTCGTTTGGGACACAAACCCAAAACACTCAACCCCGCAAAAAAAAAAAAAAAACACTAAACGATGCTTTGAATATTACAATGATATTAGACCTGCTGTGGGTGACCAGTCTTAATATCAGAATAATAGACCTGCTGTGGGTGACCAGTCTTAATATCAGAATAATAGACCTGCTGGGGGTGACCAGTCTTAATATCAGAATAATAGACCTGCTGTGGGTGACCAGTCTTAATATCAGAATAATAGACCTGCTGTGGGTGACCAGTCTTAATATCAGAATAATAGACCTGCTGTGGGTGACCAGTCTTAATATCAGAATAATAGACCTGCTGTGGGTGACCAGTCTTAATATCAGAATAATAGACCTGCTGGGGGTGACCAGTCTTAATATCAGAATAATAGACCTGCTGTGGGTGACCAGTCTTAATATCAGTACATCTAGCAGACCAGCAGAGTCTAAAGAGTAATGAAATCATGTGTTCTATTGTAAAGGATTGGAGAGAAATACACCGTTTTACACTGAGCTGATGCTATAGTGGGATCATATAACGAAGACCCCTTCTCGACATAAATGATCTACAAGGCTATTCATAATGATCTACAAGGCTATTCACAATGATCTACAAGGCTATTCACAATGATCCACAAGGCTATTCACAATGATCTACAAGGGTTTTCAGAATGATCTACAAGGCTATTCATAATTTTCAACAAGGCTATTGATAATGATCTGCAACAGCTGTTTTTAACCTTCAAAGGAGCAAACTGTCACACTATTACCAGCGACAGACAGAGAGTAGGAGGGATAGAGAGAGAGAGAGAGAGAGAGAGAGACAGAGAGAGAGAGAGAGAGAGAGAGAGAGAGAGAGAGAGAGAGCTACTCGCCCAAGCCTCTCCAGGTTCTCCTTTACCCAAATCCAGATAGCAGATGTTCTGAAAGAGCTGCAAAACCTGGACCCGTACAAATCAATTGGGCTTGACAATCTGGACCCTCTATTTCTGAAACTATCCTCCGCCATTGTCGCAACCCCTATTACCAGTCTGTTCAACCTCTCTTTCATATCGTCTGAGATCCCCAAGGATTGGAAAGCTGCCGCAGTCTTCCCCCTCTTCAAAGGGGGAGACACCCTGGACCCAAACTGTTACAGACCTATATCCATCCTGCCCTGCCTATCTAAGTTCTTCGAAAGCCAAGTCAACAAACAGGTCACTGGCCATCTCGAATCCCACCGTACCTTCTCCGCTGTGCAATCTGGTTTCCGAGCCGGTCACGCGTGCACCTCAGCCACGCTCAAGGTACTAAACGATATCATAACCGCCATCGATAAAAGACAGTACTGTACAGCCGTCTTCATCGACCTTGCCAAGGCTTAAGACTCTGTCAATCACCATATTCTTATCGGCAGACTCAGTAGCCTCGGTTTTTCTAATGACTGCCTTGCCTGGTTTACCAACTACTTTGCAGACAGAGTTTATTGTGTCAAAGCGGAGGGCATGCTGTCCGGTCCTCTGGCAGTCTCTATGGGGGTGCCACAGGGTTCAATTCTCGGGCCGACTCTTTTCTCTGTATATATCAATGATGTTGCTCTTGCTGCGGGCGATGCTCTGATCCACCTCTACGCAGATGACACCATTCTGTATACTTCCGGCCCGTCCTTGGACACTGTGCTATCTAACCTCCAAACGAGCTTCAATTCCATACAACACTCCTTCCGTGGCCTCCAACTGCTCTTAAACGCTAGTAAAACCAAATGCATGCTTTTCAACCGTTCGCTGCCTGCACCCGCACGCCCGACTAGCATTACCACCCTGGATGGTTCCGACCTAGAATATGTGGACCTCTATAAGTACAGTGCCTTGCGAAAGTTTTCGGCCCCCTTGAACTTTGCGACCTTTTGCCACATTTCAGGCTTCAAACATAAAGATATAAAACTGTATTTTTTTGTGAAGACTCAACAACAAGTGGGACACAATCATGAATTGGAACGACATTTATTGGAAATTTCAAACTTGGAAATTTCAAACTTTTTTAACAAATCAAAAACTGAAAAATTGGGCGTGCAAAATTATTCAGCCCCCTTAACTTAATACTTTGTAGCGCCACCTTTTGCTGCGATTACAGCTGTAAGTCGCTTGGGGTATGTCTCTATCAGTTTTGCACATCGAGAGACTGAAATTTTTTCCCATTCCTCCTTGCAAAACAGAGGTTGCTCAGTGAGGTTGGATGGAGAGCATTTGTGAACAGCAGTTTTCAGTTCTTTCCACAGATTCTCGATTGGATTCAGGTCTGGACTGGACACCTGGATATGTTTATTTTTGAACCATTCCATTGTAGATTTTGCTTTATATTTTAGATCATTGTCTTGTTGGAAGACAAATCTCCGTCCCAGTCTCAGGTCTTTTGCAGACTCCATCAGGTTTTCTTCCAGAATGGTCCTGTATTTGGCTCCATCCATCTTCCCATCAATTTTAACCATCTTCCCTGTCCCTGCTGAAGAAAAGCAGGCCCAAACCATGATGCTGCCACCACCATGTTTGACAGTGGGGATGGTGTGTTCAGGGTGATGAGCTGTGTTGCTTTTACGCCAAACATAATGTTTTGCATTGTTGCCATCATGGTTTCATCTGGTTTCATCTGACCAGAGCACCTTCTTCCACATGTTTGGTGTGTCTCCCATGTGGCTTGTGGCAAACTTTAAACAACACTTTTTATGAATATCTTTCAGAAATGGCTTTTTTCTTGCCACTCTTCCATAAAGGCCAGATTTGTGCAATATACGACTGATTGTTGTCCTATGGACAGAGTCTCCCACCTCAGCTGTAGATCTCTGCAGTTCATCCAGAGTGATCATGGGCCTCTTGGCTGCATCTCTGATCAGTCTTCTCATTGGATGAGCTGAAAGTGTAGAGGGACGGCCAGGTCTTGGTAGATTTGCAGTGGTCTGATACTCCTTCCATTTCAATATTATCGCTTGCACAGTGCTCCTTGGGATGTTTAAAGCTTGGGAAATCTTTTTGTATCCAAATCCGGCTTTAAACTTCTTCACAACAGTATCTCGGACCTGCCTGGTGTGTTCCTTGTTCTTCATGATGCTCTCTGCGCTTTTAACGGACCTCTGAGACTATCACAGTGCAGGTGCATTTATACGGAGACTTGATTACACACAGGTGGATTGTATTTATCATCATTATTCATTTAGGTCAACATTGGATCATTCAGAGATCCTCACCAAACCTCTGGAGAGAGTTTGCTGCACTGAAAGTAAAGGGGCTGAATAATTTTGCACGCCCAATTTTTCCGTTTTTGATTTGTTAAAAAAGTTTGAAATATCCAATAAATGTCGTTCCACTTCATGATTGTGTCCCACTTGTTGTTGATTCTTCACAAAAAATACAGTTTTATATCTTTATGTTTGAAGCCTGAAATGTGGCAAAAGGTCGCAAAGTTCAAGGGGGCCGAATACTTTCGCAAGGAACTGTATCTAGGTGTCTGGCTAGACTGTAAACTCTCCTTCCAGACTCATATCAAACATCTCCAATCGAAAATCAAATCTAGAGTCGGCTTTCTATTCCGCAACAAAGCCTCCTTCACTCACGCCGCCAAACTTACCCTAGTAGAACTGACTATCCTACCGATCCTCGACTTCGGCGATGTCATCTACAAAATAGCTTCCAATACTCTACTCAGCAAACTGGATGCAATTTATCACAGTGCCATCCGTTTTTGTTACTAAAGCACCTTATACCACCCACCACTGCAACCTGTATGCTCTAGTCAGCTGGCCCTCGCTACATATTCATCGCCAGACCCACTGGCTCCAGGTCATCTACAAGTCCATGCTAGGTAAAGCTCCGCTGTATCTCAGTTCACTGGTCACGATGGCAACTCCCACCCGTAGTACGCACTCCAGCAGGTGTATCTCACTGATCATCCCTAAAGCCAACACCTCATTTGGCCGCCTTTCGTTCCAGTTCTCTGCTGCCTGTGACTGGAACGAATTGCAAAAATCACTGAAGTTGGAGACTTTTATCTCCCTCACCAACTTCAAACATCTGCTATCTGAGCAGCTAACCGATCGCTGCAGCTGTACATAGTCTATCGGTAAATACCTCATCCCCATACTGTTTATATTTACTTACTTTTCTGCTCTTTTGCACACCAATATCTCTACCTGTACATGACCATCTGATCATTTATCACTCCAGTATTAATCTGCAAAATTGTAATTATTCGCCTACCTCCTCATGCCTTTTGCACACAATGTATATAGACTCTCTTTTTTTATACTGTGTTATTGACTTGTTAATTGTTTACTCCATGTGTAACTCTGTGTTGTTGTCTGTTCACACTGCTATGCTTTATCTTGGCCAGATCGCAGTTGCAAATGATAACTTGTTCTCAACTAGCCTACCTGGTTAAATAAAGGTGAAATAAAAAAATAAAAAAATTCACTCATGTGAAAACCAGTTTTATTCTGGTACCAGTCCAAGTGTTGGTTCTAGGATGTGAAACCAGAGTACAACCAGGAACAGTAACGTTAACGCGACGGTGCCAGTAGTTCACAAACAAATGGACATGCATAAGCATCACTCTGCTGGGTCTGATAGGATCCCATTTAACAGTAGTCATGTGTGTGTTTCTGTATGCAGTGTGGTGAGGGGTGGGTGTGTGCCGCTGCCCTGGGCTGGGTCTGATAGGATCCCATTTAACAGTAGTCATGTGTGTGTTTCTGTATGCAGTGTGGTGAGCTGCCCTGGGCTGGGTCTGATAGGATCCCATTTAACAGTAGTCATGTGTGTGTTTCTGTATGCAGTGCCCTGCCCTGGGCTGGGCTGAAGGCAGAGGAGGTAGGATGCTGTGGCTCTCCCTGCTGTCTGTGGTGGTCCTGGGTTGTGTGACCCCGACCCAGACACACACTCACACACACACCCCGACGCCCACCTCCACACACACCCCTATGGTGGTCAGCTCGGAGGAGGAGGTGGACGAACCGTGCTTCGAGCCGTGCACGTGCGAGGTCAAAGAGGGCGTGTTGCACGTGCACTGTGATGGGCGGGGCTTCATTAACGCCAGCCAGGTGACTGCACTGCATTACCTTAATCTAATGTAGTTCATATTATAATATACATACTGCAGTAGTATATTAATAAACAGCCCTGTTCTGCACTGTACTGCATTACTGCACTAAATATACTGTTTCTGTTTTGGCATATATGTATTTGTATATGATTAAATAAAGCCAACCAACCAATCAATCAATCAACCAATCAGGTGTCCCAGTCCTGGCTCCGCCCCTTCAAGCTCAACCTGCAGAGGAACTCCTTGAGGCGTCTCTATAGCAATGGCTTCCTGCATCATAGCAATGCCGTGGCGATAAACCTAGGCAACAACGCGCTGCAGGACATCCGTCCCGGGGCGTTTCATGGTCTGGGGACACTGAGACGCCTCTACCTCCACGAGAACAAGCTGGAGGTGTTCCGCAACGACACCTTCTCTGGTCTGGAGGCACTGGAGTACCTGCAGGTAGGCCTGACATCATTACTACCCATCAGAACCATCAATAAACACTATGGTCAATCCTCATCAATAATCCCTGGAATTAGTCCTCATCCATATTTACTGTGACAACGATAATCAATAAGTTTACGTGTGATCTCCTGAGCCTGATGAGTTCCTGTTTGTTTCAAAATGTCACATTTGAACACTTTGACTTTACCTCTATCCCCTCTACCTACAGGCCGACTACAATGTCATCAAACGCATCGACAGCGGGGCACTACGCTACCTGCTTAAATTACGAGTGCTCATCCTCAACGACAACCTGATCCCTGCTCTGCCTCCTCACCTCTTCAGGTATCTACCTGCTTAATAACCCTGCACTATGTTCACATCATGGGTCTGTTTCTCGCTCTGACCAAGGTAACTGTCTGAAAAAGTTGTTTTCAATCACATCTATAACATGTATCAGTCATGTTCCTTATTCTTCAATAACATGATCACCAATTCCATTTCCAATTTTTTCCAATTTTTCGAAATTTCAGTTTCATTCCTGAATTGAAATGGAATTGACCCCAGCCGTAATGATCCCTTCCACCCCCAGATCTGTGTCTCTGACCCACCTGGACCTGCGGGGGAACCGTCTGAAGAGCCTGGCCTACGCCGGGACCCTGGAGTACGTGGGCCGCAGCCTGATGGAGCTCCAGCTGGAGGAGAACCCCTGGATATGTGGCTGTGAGGCTGTCCAGCTGCAGACCTGGCTGGGACACATCCCCTACACCGCAGTGGTGGGGGACATCACCTGCGAATACCCCTTCCACCTGCACGGGAAAGACCTGAGGGAGATACCACGCAAGGAACTGTGTGCCGGAGAGGTGGAAGGAGAGGGGGAGAAGGAGGGAGAGAGGGAGAAGCACGGAGGGGTACAGCCTCCTCAGCATCCGCCCTCTAACCCGAAAGCGAACCCCAAGCCTGGGAGGCCCAGACCTACCAAACCGTCCTCCATGGTTCACCATCAGAACACACATACATCATCTTCGTCGACTTCTTCATCATCGGTGGAGCGGAGGGGAGAGAGAGGTCCCCTCGGCCCACCAAGCGTCCCCGGCCCTCCAGGACACCCCCCACCCGGCGTAGCCTCCTCCCCAACCAGCCCCCTCCCATCGCAGGGTACCAGACTCGCCCCCCCATCCCCATCATATGTCCTCTGGGGTGCACCTGTAACCTCCACATCTCAGGTACAGTTTGGATGGGACTTCTTTGGCTCAGCAGTGTGACATCATCACACACAGCAGGGTGACTTCCTGCTAACAGATATAAACAACAACAAGATTTGAATTTGCCAAGAATGCTACTATTGTACTCTTCACAATGTGGGCAAGCCACAAGGGACACAAACTAACAGGGACAATCATTGCACTATGCACCAGTGACAAATATGAATTATGTTGTTGTCTGTAAACAGGAAGTCGCCCTATTGTGTCTGATGATGTCATACTGCTGAGACTAGCTTTGCATATGTTCCCAATGCAAAACACTTTGGGCTGAAATGTATGAAAAGAGCTGTACAAATAAAGTTGATTCAGTATATTGTTCCAGACCTAGGGTTGACAGTCAACTGTAAGGAGAGCGGCTTCCATAATGTGTCCCAGCTCACGCCACGCCCCCTCAACGGACGGAAGCTGTACCTCAGCGGCAACCTCATCCAGCGGATCTATAAGTCAGATTTCTGGAATTTTTCCAGTCTGGATCTACTTCACCTGGGAAACAACCGGATCTCCTTTATTCAGGTTGTCGTTAGCCAGAGGATCTCCTTTATTCAGGTTGTCTTTAGCCAGAGGTTCTCCTTTATTGAGGTTGTCTTTAACCAGGAGATCTCCTTTATTCAGGTTGTCGTTAGCCAGGAGATCTCCTTGATTCAGGTTGTCGTTAGCCAGGAGATCTCCTTTATTCATGTTGTCGTTAGCCAGGAGATCTCCTTTATTCATGTTGTCGTTAGCCAGGAGATCTCCTTGATTCAGGTTGTCTTTAGCCAGGAGATCTCCTTTATTCATGTTGTCTTTAGCCAGAGGATCTCCTTTATTCAGCCAGGAGATCTCCTTTATTCATGTTGTCGTTAGCCAGGAGATCTCCTTTATTCAGGTTGTCTTTAGCCAGGATCTCCTTTATTCATGGAGAGATCTCCTTTATTCAGGATCTCCTTTATTCATGTTGTCTTTAACCAGGAGATCTCCTTTATTCAGGTTGTCTTTAGCCAGGAGATCTCCTTTATTCAGGTTGTCGTTGGCCAGAGAGGATCTCCTTTATTCAGGTTGTCGTTGGCCAGAGAGGATCTCCTTTATTCAGGTTTAGGGTAGGATCTCCCAGGGTTCAGATTGTCTTTAGTCTGAGGCGTCATACATTGGGAGCACTGATGGACCAGTTTCATATCTATGATTTAATTATTAGTAAACAACAAAACATTAGGCCTATAACCTGGATCTCAGCATACACCTGGATAACATTGAGGGGACCTGTGGCACAATGGACATGAAGTCCCTGTATTTACCTTCTCTTTCGCTCTCGCTCTCTTTCTGTCGCTCTCTTTCTCTTTCTCTGTCCCTCTTTCTCTCTCTCTCTTTCTGTCGCTCTCTTTCTCTGTCCCTCTTTCTCTCTCTCTTTTTCTGTCTCTCTCTTTCTCTGTCTCTCTCCCATCTCTCTCTCTTCCTCTGTCTATCTCTGTCCCTGTCCCTGTCTCTCTCTGTCCCTGTCTCTCTCCCCTCTCTCGCTCTTTCTCTCTGTCTGGTTCTCCAGGACGGAGCGTTCTCCAGCCTGCCGACCCTGAGGAGTCTCTACCTGAACGGCAACAACCTGCAGAGGCTTAGCCCACACATGTTCCTGGGTCTACTTAACCTCAGGTAGCACTGACTGTCACACACACACTCACTCACACACACACATTCCTGGGTCCTGTATGATCATGTCTCCTTGTAGGTATCTGTACTTTGAGTACAATGAGATCGGTGTGGTGGAGGTGGGAGCGTTCAGCCCCATGCCGTCTCTCCAGCTGCTCTTCCTCAACGCCAACCTGCTGAGGTCACTTCCTATCGGAGTGTTCCAGGGCATCTCCCTCTCTCGCCTCAACCTCCGCAACAACCACTTCCTCAGCCTGCCTGTAGAGGGGGTGTTAGAGCACCTCACTGGACTGGTGCAGGTATGAGGAGGAAGGGAGGAGTGTTTGTAGGGGGTTAGGTGTGTGTGCAGACAAGGTGTGTGTAGTGGGGCGGTGTATATTGGTATAGGTGTGTGTGTGTAACGTGTATGGGCACAGGTGTGTCTGTCAGTCTGTCTGTGAAGGGGATTCTAGAGCATCTAACTGGACTAGTCCAGATGTTCCTCATTTTGTATGGCACCAATCACATTTTGTCATCATCTCCTCCCCAGGTGGACCTGCAGCAGAACCCATGGGAGTGCCGGTGTGATGCGG
The DNA here is from genome assembly GCF_036934945.1 of Oncorhynchus masou masou. Taxonomy (NCBI): domain Eukaryota; kingdom Metazoa; phylum Chordata; class Actinopteri; order Salmoniformes; family Salmonidae; genus Oncorhynchus; species Oncorhynchus masou. The sequence continues at coordinate 17,673,659 of NC_088218.1, forward strand.
CCCCTCTGAAGCGCTGGCTGGAGGGCCTGAGTGCGGTGGTGGTGGTGGGGGAGGTGGTCTGTCACTCACCAGAAGAGACCACAGGTACCGGGGTCTAAGGCTCATGGCAGCACAGTTAACATTCTAATAAAAAGCATGAGCTGGCGCACACCCAGAGAACATTATTTTGTGTAGAGGTGCTGACTAACGGCAAATAAACTGTAAGCTATGAAAATAAATAAAGAGAGGGGCACACTCTCTATATACATATAAACTCCCAGTCATTTATTGGGTAAAACAGCAACATCTGAAGGCTACCGAACGTCTGCCGAAGGCAATTGAGTACTGTTAAATGACAAGGCAAGGCATTCATGGAGAAGAGTAGATACTTTATAAACAACAGATTTATTAGGAAATAACCGGGATAATGTGCTGAATGTAAAGGATGAATGAATAATAAATGAATAATAAATGGCATAATGCTAAATGAAAGGAAGGGAAAAGGGTGTGGGGTATTTCCATAGCATTTGATTAAATGGAAAAAAGACTACATGGATAGAGAGCGGTCCCGTTCTGTGAGCTTGTGTGGCCTACCACTTCGCGGCTGAGCCATTGTTGCTCCTAGACGTTTCCCACTTCACAATAACAGCACTAACAGTTGACCGGGGCAGCTCTAGCAGGACTGACTTGTTGGAAAGGTGGCATCCTATGACGGTGCCACGTTGAAAGTCACTGAGCTCTTCAGTAAGGAGATTGCATGGCTGTGTGCTCGATTTTATACACCTGTTAGCAACGGGTGTGGCTGAAATAGCTAAATCCACTCATTTGAAGGGTTGTCCACATACTTTTGTATATATAGTGCACTTGTCTGAAGGATAAGTGGCTAAAAAGGTGAATGTTTTCAAAAGTCTCATGGAATCTGTGCCTCCATTGAACACTACACATCGGCTGCTACTGTAGGCTGTATCATGGTAATGGTGCCGGAGGGGATGGCTGACGTTTTTTGGGCTCCTAACCAATTGTGCTTTTTTGTGTGTTTTTTTTTTCCTCGCATTGTTCGCTTATTTTGTACATAATGTTTCTGCTACCATCTCTTATAACCGAAAAGAGCTTCTGGATATCAGAACAGCGATTACTCACCTCGAACTGGACAAAGATTTTCTTCTTTAATGAGTCCGACGCGAAGGATATATTCTTGCTCCCGGACCAGGTCCACATCCCCGTCATTCGCATGAAGAAAAGAGGGCACAAGGGTGCCTTGTGAGAATTTGTCGGCGAGTGGGTAACCCGCCTCTACCATCTGTTCTATTGGCCAACATGCAATCACTGGAGAATAAACTGGATGAGCTCCGTTCGAGACTATCCTACCGACGGGACATTAAAAACTGTAATATCTTATGTCTCACCGAGTTGTGGCTGAACGACGACATGGAAATTATACAGTTGGCTGGTTTTTCTGCGCATCGGCAGGACAGAACAGCTACGTCCGGTAAGACGATGGGTGGTGGTGTGTGTCTATTTGTCAAAAACAGCTGGTGCGCGATGTCTAATATTACGGAAGTCTCGAGGTATTGCTCGCCTGAGGTAGAGTACCTCATGATAAGCTGTAGACCACAATATCTACCAAGAGAGTTTTCATCTATATTTTTCGTAGCCATCTATTTACCACCACAAACCAATGCTGACCCTAAGACCACATTCAATGAGCTGTAGAAGGCAGTCTTGAAGAGGGTGTGACAACGTATTTTCCCCCTTAGGAGACTGAAAAGATTTGGCATGGGTCCCCAGATCCTCAAAAGATTCTACATCTGCACCATCGAGAGCATCCTTACCGGTTGCATCGCCGCCTGGTATGGCAACTGCTCGTCATCTGACCATAAAGCGCTACAGAGGGTAGTGCCCACTGGGACCAAGCTTCCTGCCATCCAGGACCTATATACTAGGCGGTGTCATAGGAAGGCCCAAAAAATTGTCAAAGACTTCAGTCACCCAAGTCATAGACTGTTCTCTCTGCTACTGCATGGCAAGTGGTAAAAGAGTGCCAAGTCTAGGCCCAAAAGGCTCCATAACAGCTTCTACCCCCAAGTCATAAGACTGCTGAACAGTTAATCAAATAGCCACCCGGACTATTTGCATTAACCCCCCCCCCTTCTTTTTACACTGCTGCTACTCACTGTTTATTATCTATGCATAGTCACTTTACCCCTACCTACATGTACAAATTACCTTGACTAACCTGTACCCCCATTGACTCTGTACCCCCTGTATATAGCCTCTTTATTTTATTGTGTTACTATAAAAAAAAATATTACTACTTTCTTGAACTCCATTGTTGGTTAAGGGCTTGTCAGTAAGCATTTCACAGTAAGGTCTACACCTGTTGTATTCGGCACATGACACATTTGATTTGATTTGATATCATGTATCAGCTTTTTCAATGGCTACATTGTTTACAAGTCCTCTAGCTATATTAAACATAACCACACCATGGGACTACATAATCCTAGTGTGGGACTATAGCTAACATCCACTGTCCACTAGCACTGTAGTAACTATTACACTCAACTGAACGACTCGATTAGCGTAGTGTCAGCTAGCTACATAGTTGTCTTCGTATCCAAGATAATTGTGCAGTTTAGAGTGTGTAGACTTAGAGTGATTATCTTAATTTACCGAGGTTAGCTAGCCAGCTATTTGTCGTCCTTAACGTAGGAAATGCTGCTAGCTAGCTAGCCAACAGCTAGCCAACCTCTACCGAATTGAACTCCAACTACCCGGTCAACATTGGTTCCACAGGTAGTATCACATTTTCATTTCACTTCATTACAGTACAACGGTTTGATTTGTTTGATCAGCTAGCCAGCTACATAGCCGTCTTTGTATCTAAGACAATTGTGTAGTCTAGAGCGATTTTCTAGGTTAGCTTTCTAGGTTAGCTGGCCAGCTATTGTCGTTCTTCTACTGTTTGAATAGCAGCACCGTAGTAACTATTACAGTACAACGGTTTGTTTTGTTTGATCGTAGCTAGCTAGATACATAGCCGTCTTTGTATCTAAGACAATTGTGTAGCCTAGAGCGATTTTCTAGGTTAGCCAGCCAGCTATTGTCGTTCTTTTAAGTAACGGAACGCAATCAACCTTGCTAGCTAGCCAGCTAGCCCCGAATAGCAGCACTGTAGAAACTATTACACTCGACGGAACGACTTGATTAGTGTAGTGTCAACATCGCAGCCACTACCAGCTAGCCTACTCCAGCAGTACTGTTTCATTTCAATCATTTTAGTCAATAAGATTCTTGCTACGTAAGCTTAACTTTCTGAACATTCGAGACGTGTAGTCCACTTGTCATTCCAATCTCCTTTGCATTAGCGTAGCCTCTTCTGTACCCTGTTAACTATGTGTCTATCTATCCCTGTTCTCTCCTCTCTGCACAGACCATACAAACGCTCCACACCGCGTGGCCGCGGCCACCCTAATCTGGTGGTCCCAGCGCGCACGACCCACGTGGAGTTCCTGGTCTCCGGTAGCCTCTGGAACTGCCGATCTGCGGCCAACAAGGCTGAGTTCATCTCAGCCTATGCCTCCCTCCAGTCCCTCGACTTCCTGGCACTGACGGAAACATGGATCACCACAGATAACACTGCTACTCCTACTGCTCTCTCTTCGTCCACCCACGTGTTCTCGCACACCCCGAGAGCTTCTGGTCAGCGGGGTGGTGGCACCGGGATCCTCATCTCTCCCAAGTGGTCATTCTCTCTCTCCCCTTACCCATCTATCTATCGCCTCCTTTGAATTCCATGCTGTCACAGTTACCAGCCCTTTCAAGCTTAACATTCTTATCATTTATCGCCCTCCAGGTTCCCTCGGAGAGTTCATCAATGAGCTTGATGCCTTGATAAGCTCCTTTCCTGAGGACGGCTCACCTCTCACAGTCCTGGGCGACTTTAACCTCCCCACGTCTACCTTTGACTCATTCCTCTCTGCCTCCTTCTTTCCACTCCTCTCCTCTTTTGACCTCACCCTCTCACCTTCCCCCCTACTCACAAGGCAGGCAATACGCCGACCTCATCTTTACTAGATGCTGTTCTTCCACTAACCTCACTGCAACTCCCCTCCAAGTCTCCGACCACTACCTTGTATCCTTTTCCTCTCGCTCTCATCCAACACTTCCCACACTGCCCCTACTCGGATGGTATCGCGCCGTCCCAACCTTCGCTCTCTCTCCCCCGCTACTCTTTCCTCTTCCATCCTTTCATCTCTTCCCTCTGCTCATACCTTCTCCAACCTTTCTCCTGACTCTGCCTCCTCAACCCTCCTCTCTTCCCTTTCTGCATCCTTTGACTCTCTATGTCCCCTATCCTCCAGGCCGGCTCGGTCCTCCCCTCCCGCTCCGTGGCTCGATGACTCATTGCGAGCTCACAGAACAGAGCTCCGGGCAGCCGAGCGGAAATGGAGGAAAACCCGCCCCTGCGGACCTGGCATCCTTTCACTCCCTCCTCTCTACATTTTCCTCCTCTGTCTCTGCTGCTAAAGCCACTTTCTACCACTCTAAATTCCAAGCATCTGCCTCTAACCCTAGGAAGCTCTTTGCCACCTTCTCCTCCCTTCTGAATCCTCCTCCCCCTCCCCCCTCCTCCCTCTCTGCAGATGACTTCGTCAACCATTTTGAAAAGAAGGTCGACGACATCCGATCCTCGTTTGCTAAGTCAAACGACACCGCTGGTTCTGCTCACACTGCCCTACCCTGTGCTCTGACCTCTTTCTCCCCTCTCTCTCCAGATGAAATCTCGCTTCTTGTGACGGCCGGCCGCCCAACAACCTGCCCGCTCGACCCTATCCCCTCCTCTCTCCTCCAGACCATTTCCGGGGACCTTCTCCCTTACCTCACCTCGCTCATCAACTCATCCCTGACCGCTGGCTACGTCCCTTCCGTCTTCAAAGAGCGAGAGTTGCACCCCTTCTGAAGAAACCTACACTCGATCCCTCCGATGTCAACAACTACAGACCAGTATCCCTTCTTTCTTTTCTCTCCAAAACTCTTGAACGTGCCGTCCTTGGCCAGCTCTCCCTCTATCTCTCTCAGAATGACCTTCTTGATCCAAATCAGTCAGGTTTCAAGACTAGTCATTCAACTGAGACTGCTCTTCTCTGCATCACGGAGGCGCTCCGCACTGCTAAAGCTAACTCTCTCTCCTCTGCTCTCATCCTTCTAGACCTATCGGCTGCCTTCGATACTGTGAACCATCAGATCCTCCTCTCCACCCTCTCCGAGTTGGGCATCTCCGGCGCGGCCCACGCTTGATTGCGTCCTACCTGACAGGTCGCTCCTACCAGGTGGCGTGGCGAGAATCTGTCTCCTCGCCACGCGCTCTCACCACTGGTGTCCCCCAGGGCTCTGTTCTAGGCCCTCTCCTATTCTCGCTATACACCAAGTCACTTGGCTCTGTCATAACCTCACATGGTCTCTCCTATCATTGCTATGCAGACGACACACAATTAATCTTCTCCTTTCCCCCTTCTGATGACCAGGTGGCGAATCGCATCTCTGCATGTCTGGCAGACATATCAGTGTGGATGACGGATCACCACCTCAAGCTGAACCTCGGCAAGACGGAGCTGCTCTTCCTCCCGGGGAAGGACTGCCCGTTCCATGATCTCGCCATCACGGTTGACAACTCCATTGTGTCCTCCTCCCAGAGCGCTAAGAACCTTGGCGTGATCCTGGACAACACCCTGTCGTTCTCAACCAACATCATGGCGGTGGCCCGTTCCTGTAGGTTCATGCTCTACAACATCCGCAGAGTACGACCCTGCCTCACCCAGGAAGCGGCGCAGGTCCTAATCCAGGCACTTGTCATCTCCCGTCTGGATTACTGCAACTCGCTGTTGGCTGGGCTCCCTGCCTGTGCCATTAAACCCCTACAACTCATCCAGAACGCCGCAGCCCGTCTGGTGTTCAACCTTCCCAAGTTCTCTCACGTCACCCCGCTCCTCCGCTCTCTCCACTGGCTTCCAGTTGAATATCGCATCCGCTACAAGACCATGGTGCTTGCCTACGGAGCTGTGAGGGGAACGGCACCGCAGTACCTCCAGGCTCTGATCAGGCCCTACACCCAAGCAAGGGCACTGCGTTCATCCTCCTGGCCTGCTCGCCTCCCTACCATTGAGGAAGTACAGTTCCCGCTCAGCCCAGTCAAAACTGTTCGCTGCTCTGGCCCCCCAATGGTGGAACAAACTCCCTCACGACGCCAGGACAGCGGAGTCAATCACCACCTTCCGGAGACACCTGAAACCCCACCTCTTCAAGGAATACCTAGGATAGGATAAGTAATCCTTCTCACCCCCCCCTTAATGTCTTAGATGCACTATTGTAAAGTGGCTGTTCCACTGGATGTCAGAAGGTGAATTCACCAATTTGTAAGTCGCTCTGGATAAGAGCGTCTGCTAAATGACTTAAATGTAAATGTAATAAGAAATGGGAGGTGGCTCCTATAATTATTATATAAATAAGTGTCTCAATCAAAATGTATGACTAAGTCAAATCTAGTCTCTTAACAGGCTTAGGGAGATGTCAGCATTAGTAGGACATCAGGTGTAGATGTGTATATGTGTGTTGGAGGGTACTGTACAATGGTCATTTTGCAACCCAATCACAACTAATGCTTTTGGGTTGTTGCTGAATATGTTTTGTGAACGAAAAAATGTTTTGGGTTAGTGTGGCATCATTGTAGTGGTTGTGGTCAGTTTTCCTAGATGGGGTGAGCTGTTGAAACTAATTTGAAACCAACCTATCAATTATTGATCAACAATCGATCTTTTTGGTGTTAAAATGAATAGTTGTTTTAAAATATAACTACTCATGTAAACCGTTATTATATTTGATGAAATCATATTTAGAGTACTGTCCACTTCCCTTGAATGGTGTTTGAATATTGGGACAGGGACCTTTTCAGCTATACAAAGGCACAAAATGATCCTTTAATCAATTCAAATGTATTTTCCTTCATATGTTCTATATTCTAAAATACATAAATATATATATATCACATTTACATAAGTATTCAAAAGGGGGAGGGCTCCTGCTGGGAACTTGCTGTGAACGTGGCCCCCCTCTTCTTGTGTTCTCTGGCCAGTGAAGGGAGGTCCTTGCGTATCGTCAATGTGGTTGATGTCTGGCATGGATGTGTGAAGTTCACGCCCCTCTACACAGGTGTTCAGTGTAGGTGAATGCATGGGGCTCTTCCACTGTTGTTCCTATATTTGTTTGGTTTGTTGTACTTCAGTGACCTAAAGAAAGTGCCTTTCTTTTCATTGTGTATCTCTGTTGTAGGTACAGACCTTCGCTCTCTTTCCCTGGACCTCCTCTGTCCAGACCTGGACACCCACCAGGCCACGGTGGAGAACCAGGGGGAGTGGAACAGCTCCACAGCCCCAGACGGTGATTTCTCTCTGGGCTACCCCGTGCCAGGCCATGGCCCCCTGGGTCCCTTCCCTAAGACTTCCATCCCTCTGTCGGTGTTGGTGCTCAGCCTGCTGGTGCTGTTCGTGTCGGCGTTCTTTGCGGCAGCGGCGCTGATCGCCTATGCCCTGAGGAGGCGGGACAAGCTGCCGTTCCGGCGGCAGGGAGAGGTGGATCTGGCTGGGATCCAGATGGAATGTGGGATATTCACCGAGCAGCAGCACCACAGGTTACCAGTACCGAAGACCCCTCCTCCGTCTGCCTTGCAGCATAGCCTCGTCTACGATAGCATCCTCCCCGCCGACCCTGGCCCTAACCCTAACCTCAGTCCCTCAACACACATGTGCAATAGCCCAGTCTATAAGAATGAGGATGATTCAGTGGTGAAGCAGCAATGGCAACAACAGAAGCAGTTCTCTGCTTCTAAAGAGAAAGGGAACGTGGGAAGATACCCCTCGGCGGGGGAGAGAGAGAGCGAAGGACACTATCGTTTTGTGGCAGAGAGAGAGCGAGATTGTAACATGGAGGTGTCCTGTCCCCCCATCAGTACCGTTGCCGGGGCAGTGGGACCCCCTCTTTCAGATCTCCGTGGAAACGGGACCCTCTGCCCAACGGTCATAGACAGCCAGGGCCCCACCCCCAAGGTGGGATTGGTTGACTGCCTGTTTGGGATCTCTGGAATGTCCGCCGCCGTCCCAGAGTTCCGAGACCTGCCGGACAGGTATACACGTCCCCCACCACCCCGCTATCCCCACCCTCCACAACCCCCTCAGCCCCCCGAACCCAAAGAGGAAACTAGAGCCAGCCAATCACTCGTGGTTACTACAATGACAGCGTGCGCGGGGCCAAGCAGTAGTAATCAGAGCCAGAACTCAGAGTTTCCGCGAGAGTTGAGAATGAGACTCAGTACCAAGCCGGATTACATGGAAGTCCTGGACAGATCTTATCAGTTCTAATAGATAAATGTTACTATGGAACCGCTGGCGTTGACAATAAATGACTCCTGTAATATGTCATGTCTTGAACATGTTAATATGCAGAGGTAAACCTGTGTGTGGCGAGAGCTGTTAGGACTAGGAGGAAGTTACTCTTAGATGAGGCTTTGGAAAGGATAAGCTGATCCTAGATCAGTGCCTGAGACTAGCAATTACTTTTTTGTACCGTTGATGACTAAATACTAAGTATCAGGCTTTTTTTATTCCCAGCATCACAAAGCAAGACAATGTGGTGTGTGTGTGTGTGTGTGTGTGTGTGTGTGTGTGTGTGTGTGTGTGTGTGTGTGTGTGTGTGTGTGTGTGCGTGCGTGCGTGCGTGCGTGCGTGCGTGCGTGTGTGTGTGTGTGTTCATGTTAAACAATGTGGTGGGTGGGTGGGTGTGTGTGTGTTCATGTTAGACAATATAGTGGGCGTGTGTTTGTTCATGTTAGACAACATAGTGTGTGTGTTCATGTTTTCTCTCGAAAGACCTGCTGATGAGACACTCAGTTGCTCTGCCTCTCCAATAACATCATGAAACACAGTGAGAGAGAACGAGAGACTGAGACACAGGGAGGAGTCAGGAATGAAGAGTTAAAGAGAGGGGGGTGTAAACGCAGAGTCCCAGTCTGACAGTCGTCTAATGTAGCATGTAACACTTTCCATATGAAAAGAATGTGGAAGAGGTGTTGAAGTGTGTTTACCCTGGACACTACATCCCCGGTATTAGTGTCACTGTGTGAGTGTTACTGTGGACCACAGGATGCTGGTGGTACCTTCATTGAGGAGGACGGGCTCATTGTAATGGCTGGAACAGAATAATGGAATGGTATCCAACATGTGTTGGGTCCCATTCCATTCACTCTGTCCCAGCCATTATTATGAGCTGTCATCCTTTCACCAGCCTCCTGTGGTGTGGAAAGAGGAAGAAAGAGATATGACACGGTCAAGTGCCTTAGCATTTAGCAGCCAGACCTGGGTCTAATACACATGTCCGATACGTTCAAAAAAGTGCTTGAGATGAGTTTGGATTTAGCTTACACACTTATGGGGCTATTCTGTTGGTGCCACAGTTGTACTGGGCAGACTAACTCAAAGGCAGCTCAAGTACAGTATTTGAGTGTATTTGACACACATATTTGACCAGGGCAGCAGCCAGCAAGTGGTCAAGGCTTATTTTTCTATGAACACAGATCTATTTATCTAAACAGTGGTTTGAATACTAATGGCTGGGACTCAGAGCTGCTCTGGGAAATTGAGGGCCCTATTCAATCAAAAGCTGAAACAGTTTTTCCCAGATTATAGTCAAAAGTAGCCTTCCTCATGTGAAGAGATAGAGGCGTATACTTGCATTTGTAAGAGTGTATTTGTGTTTGTATATTTGCATTTCCTGAATAGGACATTTCCTGAATAGGTTCTCAGGTGGAATATAAGGACCTTTGGGATGCGAGAGAACCATGAGACACAGCTATAAACTCCTAAAGGGGATGCTGACTTGACTACTTTCATCGGACAAACGGCAGTGAAGTCACTTCATTGGATTTAAAGTGGGAAAAAGAACAGAAAACCAGGACGAAGCGTTTCGACACGGGAGAGACACTTCTATGAAATATTGATTATTATTTTTTTAAGGGAGATACCTTTTATGCTTTTATCTCCTACAAATATTAGAGGAAATTGTGAATATATTTATTCTTAGTTTCTTGTGTGTTGGAGCTTTGCTACTGTATGGGATCATATTATATCAGTATATAGCAGAGATGGCCAATCCTCCTCCTGGAGAGATACAGGGTGGTTTCCACTGGTTACCACAGCCACAAAGTCAGGATTGGCCACATATAAAAAAATATAATGGGATTTTTTTTGTTGGCTTTTTGGTCTTAATTTAAGGTTAGGGTAAGGCATAAGGTTAACAGTGTGGTCCTTGTTAGGATTAAGATTATTGTTAGGTTTAAAATCTAATTTTAAGAAGATACTTTTTTGAAATAGGCAGAGTTTAACCATAACTATGACTTTGTGGCTGTGGAAGCTATAGTAACAGCCCTAATGTAGCTCCAGCCCAACATAAACACTCCTCATGTTAGCGATGAAACTCAGCTTGTTGAGAGGACATCTCTGCAGTAGGGAGTTTGGCCAGCCCTGGTGTAAAGGACAATTCTGCATCTGGTTTAGCCTTCTCTACACTGACCACATCATATATACAATAAAGGGTGCTACTCTAAAACATGGCCTGAATTACACTGCCTCAAACACACACACACACACACACACACACAGAGAGAGAGAGAGAGAGAGAGAGAGAGAGAGAGAGAGAGAGAGAGAGAGAGAGAGAGAGAAACACTGGCCCAGAGTAGAACATTTAGAGCAGGCTCTTTCATTGCAGTTTATGTAGTATGTCACACACACACACATGCTCCGCTGTCCTCTAATGATGCATGAAGGCAGTATTTTGAGGTATGAAGTCGATAAGCAGTGTTAAACCCTTACAAACAAAAAGGGGGAGAGGGAGAGAGAATAAAAGGCGTAACAGAGAGTAGAAAGAGAGAGGCCTTAGGACATGAAACATTGAAGGATATAGATAGTCTCTAATAGCGTGAAATCTGCCGTATTAATGGTAGGAAATCTATACAATCTATTTGTGAGGAGAACATCTTAGACTGTGGAGCCTAGGGGCGGTGAGTGTAGTGAGGTGCCATGTGGTGAATTCCTTCTGTCGTTGAGGTCTCTGCCGCCTGCTGTTCCTCTGACTGCCTCGGGAGGGAGCCCAACAATCTGCTATTAGAGCCACAGTTAAAGGTATCGCAACACAAATGCACATACACACACGTCTGAGGAGGAGATATCGAACATGGGTGAAGGAGTCTGATATACCCTACAAATCCCATTCTACTTAAAGCTGCAATATGTAACATTTTGGGTGACCCAATCAAATTCACATAGAAATGTGTGTTTTACATCTGTCACTATCATTGAAAGCAAGTCTAAGATGCAGTAGATCTTAATCCATAATGTGATTTTCAATTTCTTTACTTCGCTGTTTTTACTTTCGGTTTTGTACACCAATTTCAAACAGCTGAAAACTCTATTTTTGTTTATGGAAAATATATTTCACAGCGGTTTACATGGTACAATTATTCTCTACACTATACTTCATTGTTTTGTCACATAAACTAAAATTAAGTGAACTGTTACAATTTTAGCAACCAGGAAATTTCAGAGCGAACACTGCATAGTGCATCTTTAATACTCTTAATCCATAATCCTAATTAATCCCATTCCATTAATATATTGTTACATGAAGTAGGTGCCTCATCTCTCCCAACCAGAGCTAATTGACGCAGCATTTACGTTCAGACCGTTCAGCGCGCGCGTGTGTGTGTGTGTGCAAGGAGAGGATGGATTGGATCCTCTCTCTGAATATAATGATTAATTACTCAATACAAAGGCTGTGTGTGTGTGTGTGTGTGTGTGTGTGTGTGTGTGTGTGTGTGTGTGTGTGTGTGTGTGTGTGTGTGTGTGTGTGTGTGTGTGGCAACAGTTTGGGCAAGGCCCTTTCCTGTTTCAGCATGACAATGCCCCTATGCACAAAGCTTGATCCATACAGAGATGGTTTGTTGACATCAGTGTGGGAGATCTTGACTGGTCTGCACCGAGCCCTGACCTCAACCCCATCAAACACCCTTGGGATGAATTGGAATGCCTACTGCGAGCCAGGCCTAATCGCCCAACATCAGTGCCCGAACTCACTAATGCTTTTGTGGCTGAATGAAAGCAAGTACCCTCAGCAATGTTCCAACATCTAGTAGAAAGCCTTCCCAAAATAATGGAGGTTGTTATAGCAGCAAAGGGGGGACCATTAATGCCCATGATTTTTGAAAGAGATGTTGGATGAGCAGGTGTCCACATACTTTTTTTCATGTAGTGTATGTGGTACATTTACACAACTCTTACTACAAAACTCTAAACAGATCATCAAAAAGGCTATTCTTTCAAAACTTTAAGCACATTTTTGATTGAAGTACAACTACAAGACAGATTATTATTATTATTACTATTATTATTATTACTATTATTATTACTATTATTACAAATATTATTCTGAGATAATTGGCTTTAAAGTTTCCAAACACTCATTGGTTTGAACGGTGTCAGTAATTTGTATCTTTTGAAATGAACATGAATTGTGGTATTTATATAGTTAAAGAACATTGAACAGAACAAGGTTATGTCAATAGCTACATTTTCACCAAAATGCAGACAGATCCTTATAGTTCCAAACTCTACCAACCGGTTCTACTAGCAAGGATGCGCTGTGAGACAGGCATACGCCCATGTGAGATGTCATGCCCTAGGTTTCCCTATGGAAATCGGCATTTTGTGACCCACAGGTGAGTGAGAGACAGAGAAAAAAAGAGGGCGAGAGAGAGAGACAGAGAGCGAGAGGGTACTGCCGCATAAAATAGTGGACAGTGATATCCACACCATTTCCATGGTTTGGCTGCGTTAGGTGAATTCGAATAAACAATTTGAACTTTGAAAAAATATCAGTGCTTGGATATGAATTCATCTACACATCACTACCTTTTGTGGATATAATGCAGTCCTTTTCCTGGATTCACACACAGGTATATTCCGATCTTTCTTGAAATTGATTGATGTTGGTGCCGGAAATATATACCATATTCGCTGAAAATAACATGAATAACTAAGCTACTTGCCGTTTCCAAGAGATTGTTAAATACATTGTATAACTATTTGTTTTTTATTATAGTCGCAAACTCTACAAACCGTTTCTACCAACACAGGCTTTTCCTCTTTGCAAAATGCACCAGTTTGCGATGTGACGTTGAGCAGGAAACACGCATATGAGATGTTCCCCACACCATTGTGGAAATGTATTTCTCTAATTGCAGTACAGCTTCTACGCAGAAAGTAACTGCATGCTTCTTCATGATCAGTAAACATGAAGTTGATCATGTATTTTCAGATACGTGATAGTAACATATTCATTTGGCATGAGCAACTGAGCTAGCAAAGCAAACAACGTTTCATTTAGTCTATATTAGGTTAATGGAAAGAGTTTGACATCGGAAAGTCCTCCTGGTAAAGTTGTCAGTCAGAACTACTGCCATCACCACTACATCCAGAACAGCGCTGCCAGGATCCTGATGAGAAACTGAAAGGTGTCATAATGTATTTGTTCGCAAACATCTATTCTGAATTTTAAAGTAATCCAAGAAGTAATCCTCTAGATTTTCAAAAGAATCTGTAATCTGATTACAATATTTTTGATAATTACATAACTGATTACAGTTAGCATCTAGGTGATGGGAGGCTTATATTTGGTGTGGGGTTGATGTTTGCCAGGACATGGAGCCAGGGGATGCAGGGTGGATCATAGTGTGCCAGTTCCTAAATAAAAAGAATCTTAACTAATCCAATCTGTAAATGGTTGGATTCATTTAACCTGTTATAGACATGGTTATGCAGTTTAAACAGTTTAGTCTCATTTATCAATCTTCCCTACCTTGGCAGTCATTCTAACTGCAGATTGTGGGTGATGCGCATGATGGCATTTAGCTGTGTGTCGACTGTGTGTGTGTGTGTGTGTGTGTGTGTGTGTGTGTGTGTGTGTGTGTGTGTGTGTGTGTGTGTGTGTGTGTGTGTGTGTGTGTGTGTGTGTGTGTGTGTGTGTGTGTGTGTGTGTGTGTGTGTGGTAAGCACAGAGACAGATGAGGATGAGAGACATCCCACTCCCTCATTTTTTACTGGTTCATATACAGTCAACTAAGCAGATCTGACCGAGCTGCTAATGCATTGGTGTCTTTGCGAGAGCCACCCCATTAACACACACAAACACGCACACACGCACACACACACACACAACAACAACAACTGCGATCAACCACGGCACACACCTGTCACTTCCCCTCAAGGCAGTGGTTTATTTATTTTATTTGACAGTTTAACAAATACATAGACACATCAGTACACATCTAGACAGAGATAATACAACAAAGTCTATTACTTATTTCAATTATGTCCCTTGCTGTCGTTTCCATTCTGGTCCATGTGGATTTGATATGTTTTTCATGTCATACACTTCAAAGCCACTATTGCCCTCTCTGGGTACAAATAATGCTGAAAGTTGAAAGTTGAACTTGAGGCCCATTGAGTGTCATTAGATACAGTATTTTGCATGTCATGCATGTCTTCATCTCACTCTAAGGATCAGTGGCTGCGTTTAAACAGGCAGCCCAATTCTAATCTTTTGCCCAATTATGTGCAAAAGAGCTGATCTGATTAGTCAAAAGACCCATTTGTGAGAAAGAATAATCCGAATTGGGCTGCCTGTGTAAACGCAGCCAGGGAACAAGTGCGACTACATTATTAACGTTCACTTCTCTTCAAAGGTCACCTCAACCTTCACCTTCTATAAACTACCTTCCTAGATCTGTCTCATGATGGTGAAGAGGCGTACATTCCCTCTACTGATAGCTTCTGCTCTGGCAGTCATGGTCTACGTCATCTTCACATTGCCCAGGTACCGTGAAGCCTCTGCCGTACGATCAAGAAATAAAAGTGCCAAAGGGAGAACATTGTCTGGGACACACATTTCTGCTGTAGAAATACAACATCTGTCCATGATTCCTCAGGTCACAGCCAGGCAACCACCAGCACCTCTATCCACACCACATCTCTGACCAGTCCATCACGCCTGTCAACGACACCAAACACTTCATGGTGGGGGCCTACAAGGAACATCGTTTGGAGGGAAGCTCCGTACGCATCATCAGTATCTTCAGACGAGACTCTGTCCAGCCTCTGTACTGTGTGTTCTACTGTGGGACTCACTGGGCTAATGGAACAAAGGCTGAAGTCCAGATGCACTCTGATCACTTTGGTATCTGCTCTTTGCTATTTGGTTTTAGCCCTGCACTGACACACCTGAATCAACACCCGAATCAAAGAAATAAGGGGCTTGGTGATGCGCTGATTAGTTTGTTGATTTGATTTGGGGCGGCAGTGTAGCCTAGTGGTTAGAGCATTGGACTAGTAACCAAAAGGTTGCAAGTTCAAATCCCCGAGCTGACAAGGTACAAAATCTGTCATTCTGCCCCTGAACAGGCAGTTAACCCACTGTTCAGTCATTGAAAATAAGAATTTGTTCTTAACTGACTTGCCTAGTAAAATAAAGGTAAAATAAATAAATAAAATTATATGTGTCCCTGTTCTGTATTGGGATAAAGGTTTCCGCTTCGTGACGACCGACGTCCTTTGTCCGAAACATCCCGACTGCGACCCGTCACACGTGACCCTCGCCATACAAGCTGACGCCGAGCTCGCTCAGAACCAAACCTTCCTCCGCATCCAGAACCTTGTGAAAAGGGAGGAAGAGGAGTTTCAGTTCAACTTCACTGTCTGTTGGTCCAATTTATTTGGCGATTATAACAACGTGCTTCAGGTCACCCAGACTCTGGAGATGTACAAGTGAGTATTGATTGACTGGTTAATTGATTGATTGAATTGATGGATTGCTTCATTGTTTGATTGGTTAATTGATTGATTGATTGCTATGTTGCAGGTTGTTGGGAGTGCAGCATGTTGTGGTGTATAACACCAGCTGTGGACCAGACCTGGAGAGACTGCTACAGAGTTACACACAGGAGGGCTTTGTAGAGGTAGGAATTAATTAATTGGATGGATGGACAGATAGATGATAGGATTCATTAACTGACTGATTGATTGACTGCAGGTGGTGCCCTGGCCTATCAACCAACACATGAACCCGTCCAGTGGGTGGCAGCCCAGTGAACATGGAGGGGACATCCACTACTATGGCCAGTTGACCACTCTAAATGACTGTGTCTACAGAAATATGTATCAGTCACGCTATGTACTGCTGAATGACATCGATGAGATTATAGCTCCATACCAGCATCAAACCCTGCCCCAGATGATGGATGTACTTCAGAGGCAAAACCCAAAGGTAGGGGGAGGACTCAGGGAAGTGGGTAGGGGCGGAAGGGTAGCCTAGTGGTTAGAGCGTTGGACTAGTAACCACAAAGTTCAAACCCCTGAGCTGACAAGGTACAAATCTGTCGTTCTGCCCCTGAACAGGCAGTTAACCCACTGTTCCTAGGCTCTCATTGAAAATAAGAATTTGTTCTTAACTGACTTGCCTGGTAAACAAAAAAAGTACTGTGTATGTGTGTTAAGGTAGATCATTGTGTGTGTTGTGCATATGTTAGGCTGTGTTTACACAGGCATCAAAATGCAGATTTTTTTTATTCAATTATTTGGCACATCTGATAAAATGTGATATTTTCCCCAATTTGTTAACAGCATTTTCTGATCTTTGGTGTTTTTAGTTGATAATCATTTTGTTGACCAATCACATCAGATCTTTCACATCAGATATTTTTTTGAATTGATTGAATTGGTCAAATTAGTGAAATTAGTGAAACTAATTAGTGAAAGATTTGGGTTTGGGCTAACTGTGTAAACTCATGGAATCTTATCTTTTGAGTTTTGAGACCACAATCGTATGTGGTTCTCATCCTCAGTCTGGACACTCAGATCAGAATTGTTGTGCTTTGAAGTGTTTGTTTTTGCACATGACTTGCCATTACCAAGATATTTAAAGGAACAGTGACAGGAAATTCATGAGCAAAGCATTTGCATGCTATTTCATATGCTACATCAGTGTGAATGTGCAAGTCTGATATGAGTCAAAATACAATAGTGTGGAAAGTGAGAAAAATAGTTAAGATATGAAGGAAACAAATCTGAATTAATTCTCTCTTTCGCCTTCTCTCACCCCAACCTCCATCTCCCCAGGCTGAAGTGTTCCTCATAGAGAACCACATCTTCCCTAAGTCCCAGTTTGAGCCCAGTGGAAGGTTTGAACGACCCACCTGGCGGGACGTTCCAGGGATCAACATCATGGAGCACATCTACAGAGAGGAGCCAGACTATCGCATCTACCACCCCTCCAAGATGATAGTACGGCCCAGGTTAGAACCTACCACCCCTCCAAGATGATAGTACGGCCCAGGTTAGAATCTACCACCCCTCCCAGATGATAGTACGGCCCAGGTTAGAATCTACCACCCCTCCCAGATGATAGTACGGCCCAGGTTAGAACCTACCACCCCTCCAAGATGATTGTACGGCCCAGGTTAGAATCTACCACCCCTCCCAGATGATAGTACGGCCCAGGTTAGAATCTACCACCCCTCCAAGATGATAGTACGGCCCAGGTTAGAATCTACCACCCCTCCCAGATGATAGTACGGCCCAGGTTAGAATCTACCACCCCTCCAAGATGATATGAGGTTAGAATCTACCACCCCTCCAAGATGATAGTACGGCCCAGGTTAGAATCTACCACCCCTCCAAGATGATAGTACGGCCCAGGTTAGAATCTACCACCCCTCCAAGATGATAGTACGGACCAGGTTATAGTCTACCACCCCTCCAAGATGGTAGTATGGCCCAGAGTAGTTTATTAAGAAGCTAGCTAGTACTCAGGGTTTTCTAAGGCTAGTCAGCTTCAGTTAGGTTCACATTCCAGCTCAGGCTTCATTCCTATTACGACAGTGGATATTGCTTGTCCTCCTGCTCCTCACTCTAGCAGACTTAGAACTGTGCATGCATGTCACACGTGGCTAGTTGAACTCTGAACTTTTCATTGAGACAATGCTGAAACATAAATCAATGCGCGAGTCAGTGCCACATTTAAATTCTTTCCAAAATCAACATGAAAGAAAAGCTATCTTGCAAATCCTGCAGGTTATGAAGTGAAAAGGGTTATTAGAAGTGCCGTCTTTCTTGTATTACGCATCGTTCATGCCGTCTTTGGTGTGTTTATCAATGCACAAGCACCTTTTTTCCCCTCTCCAATAATTACAATCATTTTATAAAGGCATACAAAAGTCATACTGTGAGTTTCAAATGCATCCTGTCATTACCAAATGTGTAATGTGATAGGTATTTTAATAATAATATTTTTTTTTACACGAAAAAAGTATTTGATTAATACAATATTTAATCATATTTATTCCTCTTCAAATCAAAGGGATGATGGGAACCTGATCTCATTGGTCCTGAACTCACGGCTCATACATTTCATTCAGGATAAGTAGAGTTTGCCCTGAGTTAGCCTGCCTCGGAGCAGTTTAGTTCCTAAGGATACTTTGCCATAGAAATGTACCTGGATAAAAGATGAGCCACATTTGTGTGAGTAGTTATCTCGAGTTGAGCTCAGAGTTTGTAGTATAGGGCTCTGGTTAGAATCTACCAACCCTACAAGATGAATGTACGAGCCTGGTTAGAAAAGAATACAACCTGTCTAACAACCCTAGAGCAGTGGAGCAGATGTCGACCCACTCTGTCTAACAGCCCTAGAGCAGTGGAGCAGACGTCGACCCACTCTGTCTAACAACCCTTCTGTGTCTCTGACCCCAGGGCAGTGGAGCAGACGTCGGTCCACTCTGTCTAACAACCCTTCTGTGTCTCTGACCCCAGGGCAGTGGAGCAGACGTCGACCCACTCTGTCTAACAACCCTTCTGTGTCTCTGACCCCAGGGCAGTGGAGCAGACGTCGGTCCACTCTGTCTAACAACCCTTCTGTGTCTCTGACCCCAGGGCAGTGGAGCAGACGTCGGGCCACTCTGTCTAACAACCCTTCTGTGTCTCTGACCCCAGAGCAGTGGAGCAGACGTCGGTCCACTCTGTCTAACAACCCTTCTGTGTCTCTGACCCCAGGGCAGTGGAGCAGACGTCGACCCACTCTGTCTAACAACCCTTCTGTGTCTCTGACCCCAGGGCAGTGGAGCAGACGTCGGTCCACTCTGTCTAACAACCCTTCTGTGTCTCTGACCCCAGGGCAGTGGAGCAGACGTCGGTCCACTCTGTGCTGCGTAACTTCGGGCAGACAGTGAAGGTTCCTCCTAACGTGTGTCATATCATCCATGTCAGAGTTCCCCTACAAGGAGGACTGACCAAGAAGGAGCTGCATGAAGACAAGAGGGTCTGGGACTACGAGAGACAGCTAGTTCCTAATGTAGATAAAGCATTGGAGAAGGCAGGACTACTGCGCATGTGAATGGATTTACTTCATCCTGAACCAAACCTGCAGAGAAGTTTAGCCCCACACTTGAACGCTCTTAGGTGTTGCAGACATTGACCCGCTATGCTGTTTACTTTGTGCCTCTGCTTCATATCGCTGAGTCTATCTTTAAGTGTGTTACAATTGTATTGAAAGTATAAATAGTATTTTTTAAATGTATTTGATTTTATCTGTACTTAAAGTAATAATAATAAAGCCCCTTTACAATGAGTAGGATTGACTGTGCATTGTGTACTTTTTAAAGTGTACTTTAAATTCATAGCTTATAAAGTTGTGCTTCAGTATTCTTAGAATACATACAGTTGAAGTTGGAAGATTACATACACTTTAGCTAAATACATTTAAACTCAGTTTTTCACAATCCTAACATTTACTCCTAGTAGAAATTCCCTGTCTAAGGTCAGTTAGGATCACCACTTTATTTTAAGAATGTGAAATGTCAGAATAATAGTAGAGAGAATGATTTATTTCAGCTTTTATTTCTTTCATCACATTCCCAGTGGGTCAGAAGTTTACAAGTTTACATACACTCAATTAGTATTTGGTAGCATTGCCTTCAAATTGTTTAATTTGGGTCAAACGTTTCGGTTAGCCTTGCACAAACTTCCCACAATATGTTGGGTGAATTTTGGCCCATTCCTCCTGACAGAGCTGGTGTAACTGAGTCAGGTTTGTAGGCCTCCTTGCTCACACATGCTTTTCCAGTTCTGCCCACAAATGTTCAATGGGATAGAGGTCAGGGCTGTGTGATGGCCATTCCAATACATTGACTTTGTTGTCATTAAGCCATTTAGTGACATCAATACGGGATCATAACGTTCGCCTGGTTAGTCTGTCACAGAAAGAGCGGGTGTTCATTATGTTTTGTACACTCAGTGTATGTTATGGCAACATAAAACATTTCTGAATTTTGGGTCCATTCCAAAAGGTTCTCTCAGTTTATAGATAAGCCATTGAGCAGACGCACTTATCCAGAGCAACTGGATTAGGGTTAAGTGCCTCGCTCAAGGGAACATTGCCAGACTTCTCACCGTCTTTTTTAAGAGATATTTTTTCCTGAGTAAACAGATTTGATCTGAGATTTTTTTTTAAACAGAATGATGGAGAGACAGACAGAGTGCTATAGAGAGTCAGACACAGTGAGACAGTTGATGAAGAGACACAAGCTATGATATCTCGGTGAAGGGAAGAGTTCATACTCATCATTACAATAGTGCCATGAGCCCAAATTGTAAATCAGTGCTGCTATATCGATGCTACAGCTGCTTGCTATAGCTGCTGCTCGCAGCAATATTTTGTAAAGATATTTGCAGATTATATTGAACAGATGACAATGGGAAAAGGTTGTGACAAAGGGCAGTAGTTGACCCGGAATCGAACCAATACTGACACCGACCGTAGACGTTTGCCAGAAGCCACTAGACATCATGTCACTAGCTTTGTTTCCGTGAACTTGTCCAGTGGTTTTTTTGTCGACATTTAGAAAGTTTGCATAGAAAATAGATGTGGCAATTGCCTGCTAGAGTGTGTTTCCATTTAACTACAGTATCTTGTGTCCATAAAAAACAGCTGGATGTAATGATGTCACATCACCTTTTCGCAAAACACAACAGTATCAAATCAAGTGTTTCCATTACCCATTTAGACAAATTGCGCATTAAAAAATTGACAACAGCCTGTATGTCCTCTAACCTACTGTATCTGTTTCATGTCTCAGGTATATGTAATGAAAGCCAGCATGTATAGAATGCAAAAATTAACTCATATTTGCCGTAAAACATCCCCAGCGCATGATGCTGCCACCACCATGCTTCACCGTGGGGATGGTGCCAGGTTTCCTCCAGACGTGATGCTTGTCATTCAGGCCAAGAGCTCAATCTTCGTTTCATCAGACCAGAGAACCTTGTTTCTCATTTTAGGTGCCTTTTGGCAAACTCCAAGTGGGCGGTCATTTGCCTTTTGCTGAGGAGGGGCTTCAATCTGGCCACTCTACCATAAAAGCCTGACTGGTGGAGTGCTGCAGAGATGGTTGTCCTTCTGGAAGTTTCTCCCATCTCCACAGAGGAACTCTTTAGCTCTGTCAGAGTTACCATCGGGTTCTTGGTCACCTCCCTAACCAAGGCCCTTCTCCCCTGATTGCTCAGTTTGGCCGGGGCAGCCGGTTCTAGGAAGTGTCTTGGTGGATCCAAACTTCTTCCATTTAAGAATGATGGAGGCCACTGTGTTCCTGGGGACCTTCAATGCTGCAGACATTTTTTGGTACCCTTCCCCAGATCTGTGCCTTGACACAATCCTGTGTCTAAGGACAATTCCTTCGAACCCATGCCTTGGTTTTTGCTCTGACATGCACTGTCAACTGTGGGACCTGATAGAGACAGGTGTGTGCCTTTCCAATCATGTCCAATCAGTTGAAATTAACAGAGGGGGACTCCAATCAAGTTGTAGAAACATCTCAAGGATGATCAATGGAAACAGGATGCACCTGAGCTCAATTTCGAGTCTCATAGCAAAGGGTCTGAATACTTACGTAAATAAGGTATTTCTGTTTTTTATTCGTTATAAATTTGCAAACATTTCTAAAAAAAGTGTTTTTGATTTGTCATTATGGGGTAGTGTGTGTAGATTGATGAGTGAAAAAATGTATTTAATACATTTTAGATTAAGGCTGTGCCGTAACAAAATGTGGAAAAAGTCCAGTGGTCTGAATACTTTCTGAATGCACTGTATCTGCCGTTTCCATTACACGTGTCTCAAAGATATATTTTTTGCGACATTGCTTTTGTCGAATCGCAGCCTGGTCTCATAGACTAGACCTTACATTGTAAAAGAACATCCGAAACACTCAAATTAGTATGATATGTTACGTTTGGTCTGGTTACATTGGGTGGATGGGTGGGCGTATAACACAAATGTTTAGTAACCGAAATGTTGTGAGTTGAAATCTCACAATGGACAACTTTAGCATTTTAGCTAATTTGCAACTTTTCAACTACCAACTACTTTTTAGCTACTTAGCATGTTAGCTAAACCTCCCCCTAACCCTAACCTTAACACTTTAACCTCTTAAATTTTACCCTAACCTAGAATTCTTTTGCAAAATTCATAACATATTGTACATTTTAGAAATGTGTAAAATGTTGTATGTTTTATACATTTATAACATATCATACTAAATCGATTGTATCAGATTTACATTGAGAAAAATACAAAATGCTCTGAGACCAGGTTGCTAATAAACCTGCCTATTATTACATCAGCGACAGCTTCAGGGATTTTAGTTTCTTCTCACAAATCCCCCTGTCATGTCAGAAGTGTCTGCTATCCACCCCTCCTTTCTAAAGGGACAGGTGTCAGGAGTAGAGATTTGATGTGTCTCATGTTCTTGGTGGTGGTTTTTCCTGTTCCTTCTCAGCAGGAGTTTTCATTGTAATTCACTCTCTCTGTCTCTGTCTCTGTCTCTGTCTCTGTCTCTGTCTCTGTCTCTGTCTCTGTCTCTGTCTCTGTCTCTGTCTCTCTCTCTCTCTCTCTGTCTCTGTCTCTGTCTCTCTCTCTCTCTCTCTCTCTCTCTCTCTCTCTCTCTCTCTCTCTCTCTCTCTCTCTCTCTGATGTTCTACTTTGTCAATGTTCTCATTTTGTACCTTTCTCTCTATACTACTCTCTACCTCACTCCATTTTTCACCTCCTACTGTCCTCTCTAGGCTACTACAAGTCAGACAAATAAGAGAGTTTGGGAATAGAAAAAAAATATGCAAAAACATGATTCTGAGATTACTGGCTATAAAGTCCTGAAAACTATTGTTAAAAAAAAAAAATTTAACTAGGCAAGTCAGTTTAGAACAAATTCTTATTTTCAATGACTGCCTTGGAACAGTGGGTTAACTGCCTGGTCAGGGGCAGAATGACAGATTTGTACCTTGTCAGCTCAGGGGTTTGAACTTGCAACCTTCTGGTAACTAGTCCAATGCTCTAACCACTAGGCTACCCTGCCACCCCATTGGTTTGAGTGGTGTCAGTAATTTGTATCTTTTGAACATGAATTGTGGTATTAATATAGTTAGAGGACATTGAACAGAACAAGGCTATGTCAAAAGCTACATTTTTACCTAAATGCAAATAGAACCTTATAGTCCCAAACTCTACAAACCGGTTCTATCAGCAAGAGTGTGCAGTGACACAGGCTTTTCCTCTTGGCAACATGCACCAGTTAGCATTAAAGGGAGACATTTCCATATGAGATGTCATGCCATGCTTTGGTCCCCCACCATTATGGAGATGAAATGTATTTCTCCAATTACAGTACAGCTTCCCCAATCGGCATTGTGTGACTCACAGGTGAGAGAGAGAGAGAGAGAGAGAGAGAGAGAGAGAGAGAGAGAGAGAGAGAGAGAGAGAGAGACACACTACTGTCGCATCCTGTAATATCCATACCATTTTCATGGACTGCGTCTGGTGGATTTGACTAAACAATTTGAACTTTGAAACTATTTACACATTACTACCTTTTTGTGGATACATTTTCGTTTCCTGGACTTACACACAGGTATATTCAGTTCCTTCTTGAAATTGATTGATGTTGGTGCCAGATATATTTACGATTTTCTAAAACCCATTAACTAGGCTACTAGCCGTTTTCAAGAGGTTGTTAAATACATTGTGTAACTAATTGTTTTGAATAACATTACCTCTTGAATTGCATCGTCAGGACGACACAGACATTTCTGATTATTCCACTTTTAGCTCCATCAGGTGTCATCATGTATTTGTTCGCAAACATCCTTTCTGAATTTAAAAGTCATCCAAGAAGTACATTTTCAAATGTGGTGGGTTGAAGAGTTCCTCCTGGAGTGGCAGGTGTGGCACTGTAGTGACTTTTTCAATAATTGTGTGGGTTTTTGCGAGTCTCCGGGATACAATGCATTCGGAAAGTATTCAGACCCCTTGACTTTTTCCACATTTTGTTACATTACAGCCAAATTCTAAATTGATTGAATAAAACAGTTCTCAATCTACACACAGTACCCCATAATGACAAGCAAAACCAGCTTTTTAGAAATGTTTACAATTGTATTAAAAGTAAAAAACAGAAATGTCCCATTTCAAACTTAACATGAATTGTGGTCTTGATATAGTTTGAGAACATTGAACAGAACAAGGCTATGTCAAAAGCTACATTTTTACCTAAATGTTAATAGAACCTTATAGTCCCAAACTCTACAAACCGGTTCTATCAGCAATAATGTGCAGTGACACAGGCTTTTCCTCTTGGCAACATGCACCAGTTAGCATTAAAGGGAGACATTTCCATATGAGATGTCATGCCATGCTTGGGTCCCCCACCATTATGGAGATGAAATGTATTTCTCCAATTACAGTACAGCTTCCCCAATCGGCATTGTGCGACTCACAAGAGAGAGAACGAGAGAGAGAACGAGAGACAGAACGAGAGACAGAGCGAGAGAGAGAGCAAGAGAACGAGAGAGAAGGCTGGAGGTCATGATCAGATGAGCTCCTGCATTTTTCAGCATTTTCTTTAAAAAAAGATAGATTTAGATTTAGATAAACTTAGACTATTTTGTCAGGAACATATACAGGATACTACCCTCCACCACGTGACATCCACTCCAAATCAAAACTCAAAACCTACAACCTGATGTTGGACGGAATTAAGGAATCACCTGGAAGGAATACATCAACCAAGGTTTATTATTCTACACAGCAAATTCTCTGGAAAACAACAGAAACCTGAAAACACCATCCAACCTGGAACTGAGTGAGTAATGTTTAGTCTGAAACTATATTTTATTTCCAAAAGCCAAGATGAAAAATACACTACATTACTTTACAAGGACTGAATGCTAAATTAAGGCTGCCAAGCTTGATACAGCTTCAATTAGCACTGACGTGTCAAGTGAGAGGTGTCAAAGCCCTTTAGCCCAACAATGGCAGAAGAGTCACACAGTTGTAACGGGATTCTTCCTGGGAAGGAGAGGCGGACCAAAATGCAACGTGGTTGAAGTTCATGTTTTTTAATAAGAAAAATAAACATGAACATAAATACAAAACAATAAACGTGGAAAAACCGAAACAGCCCTATCTGGTGCAACAAACACAAAGACAGGAAACAACCACCCACAAAACCCAACACAAAACAGGCTACCTAAATATGGTTCCCAATCAGAGACAATGACTAACACCTGCCTCTGATTGAGAACCATATCAGGCCAAACATAGAAATAGACAAACTAGACACACAACATAGAATGCCCACTCAGAATGCCCCCCCAAGGTGCGGACTCCGGCCGCAAAACCTGAACCTATTGGGGAGGGTCTGGGTGGGCATCTGTCCGCGGTGGTGGCTCTGGTGCTGGACGTGGCCCCCACTTCAGCATAGTCTTAGTCCCCCACATTGTCCGCTTCCGTGGCCTCCTAACCACGGCGACCCTTCTAAATGACCCCGCTGGACTGAGGGGCAGCTCGGGACAGAGGGGCAGCTCGGGACAGAGGGGCAGCTCGGGACAGAGGGGCAGCTCGGGACAGAGGGGCAGCTCGGGACAGAGGGGCAGCTCGGGACAGAGGGGCAGCTCGGGACAGAGGGGCAGCTCGGGACAGAGGGGCAGCTCCGTACTGGCTGACGACTCTGGCAGATCCTGGCTGAATGGCGGCTCTGGCGGATCCTGGCTGAATGGCGGCTCTGGCGGATCCTGGCTGAATGGCGGCTCTGGCGGATCCTGGCTGAATGGCGGCTCTGGCGGATCCTGGCTGAATGGCGGCTCTTGGCTGAATGGCGGCTCTGGCGGACCCTGGCGCACTGGCGGCTCCTTGCAGACTGGCGGCACTGGCGGCTCCTTGCAGACTTGCGGCACTGGCGGCTCCTTGCAGACTGGCGGCACTGGCGGCTCCTTGCAGACTGGCGGCACTGGTGGCTCCTTGCAGACTGGCGGCACTGGCGGCTCCTTGCAGACTGGCGGCACTGGCGGCTCCTTGCAGACTGGCGGCACTGGCGGCTCCTTGCAGACTGGCGGTTCAGGACAGACGGGAGACTCTGATGGCACTGGGCAGACGGGTAGCTCAGGCGGCGCTGGGCAGACTGGAGACTCCGGCAGCGCTGGAAAGGAGGAAGGCTCCGGCAGCGCAGGACGGATGAGCTCTGGCGCCTCTGGACTGAGGGGCAGAAGCTCTGGCAGCGCTGGACAGGCTGGAGACTCCGGCAGCGCTGGAGAGGAGGAAGGCTCTGGCAGCGCTGGACAGACGGGAAACTCCGGCAGCGCTGGAGAGGAGGAAGGCTCCGGCAGCACTGGACAGGTGGGAACACCTGTAGGGATGAGACGGAAAGACAGCCTGGTGCAGGGGGCTGCCACCGGAGGGCTGGTACGTGGAGGTGGTACCGGATAGACCGGACCGTGCAGGCGCACTGGAGCTCTTGAGCACCGATCCTGCCCAACCTTACCTGGTTGAATGCTCCCGGTCGCCCTGCCAGTGCGGCGAGGTGGAATAGCCCGCACTGGGCTATGCAGGCGAACCGGGGACACCATGCGCAAGGCTGGTGCCATGTAAGCCGGCCCAAGGAGACGCACTGGAGACCAGATGCGTAGAGCCGGCTTCATGGCACTTGGCTCGATGCCCACTCTAGCCCGGCCGATACGCGGAGCTGGTATGTACCGCACCGGGCTATGCACCCGCACTGGAGACACCATGCGCTCCACAGCATAACACGGTGCCTGCCCGGTCTCTCCAGCCCCCCGGTAAGCACAGGAAGTTGGCGCAGGTCTCCTACCTGGCTTCGCCACACTTCCTGTGTGCCCCCTCCCAATACATTTTTGCCGCTGACTCTTGGGCTTCCATCCACGCCGCCGTGCTGCCTCCTCATACCAGCACCTCTCCGCCTTCTTCGCCTCCAGCTCTTCTTTGGGGCGGCGATAATCTCCTGGCTGTGCCCAGGGTCCTTTACCGTCCAATTCGTCCTCCCAATTCCATTCCTCTTTGCGCCACTGTTGCTGTTGCCCGTTACCACGCCGCTTGGTCCTGTTTTGGTGGGTGGTTCTGTAACGGGATTCTTCCTGGGAAGGAGAGGCGGACCAAAATGCGGTGTGGTATATGTTCATGATGAAATTTAATAAAGAAAACACTGAACACTGAAACACACTATACAAAAACAATAAACGAAATAACGACCGTGAAGCTAATGAGAACTGTGCTGACACAAGCAATCAACATAGACAATCACCCACCAACAAACAGTGCAACCCAGGCTACCTAAGTATGATTCTCAATCAGAGACAACTAATTACACCTGCCTGTGGTTGAGAACCATATCAGGCCAAACATAGAAATAGACAAACTAGACACACAACATAGAATGCCCACTCAGATCACACCCTGACCAAACAAAACATAGAAACATACAAAGCAAACTATGGTCAGGGTGTGACAACAGTCTACTCCAACCAATTAGAAGCTGCCTCGTGCTGTTCAGAGGTAATTAAAATACAGTACCCTGTGTATGTAAAGAATGATAAGGCAAGACAAGATCACAAAATGAAGCTCCTTATGGAAAATCAAGAGACACTTTTTGCTGACTATTACAAAAATGGGAACATCAGCAACCTTATCTTCCACACAAACCATCCCCTGGCATGGTGCAGTGCTATATAAGCACACTACATCTTTGTTAAGAGAGGGGGTGTTAACGAGGGGTGGAAACTCAGGGTACTTGACAACGAGGACTCTGAGTCAGCTAATATAAATCTCTATAAGTCTGGAACAATATTGGTACAGGGCAACCCCAAACAGTTTCAGCTGGACTTTCACCTAATCAAAGAATTAGCCCAGCAGGAGAAGCTCTCCCTTGAGAAAGATACCCCCACACCGAGCGGGTCAGAACAGACCTCTTCATTATATGACCCCACAGACGATCCACCCCCAGCGGAAAGTCAACCTCCCAGCACAGAGTACTACCCTCTCAATGAAGGATAAATTTACCCAGCTGGAGGTAAGGCAGGTGGAGCTGCAACAGCAGGTGATTACACTCCCGTCAGCACAGACCCAGACAACAGTCCAGCACAACAACACTCTTAACAACAGGTCTCTTAACCAGACCTGGAGAGCTGGAGGTGGAGAGAGACAAATCTGCACTCTGGACAGTGGTGAGACAACTTCAACAGGAGAAAAAGCAGGAACAGGAGAAGAACAGTACATTAGAGGAGAGGATCAGACTGCTGGAGGAGAGGTTGAGGGGGATGGCGTGTGATAGAGAATAACCCACTAGAGAGGTGGCCATCCCCCACAGAGAAGCCAGCAGAACAGCCCACCACAGCACCGGACAAAAGTCTCGACACCACAGCAGAACAGTCCATACCAGACCCTGACCATAGCTTCGACATCACAGCAGAACAGACAAATGAAAAAGCTTATTCTACTTTCCCCAACGCACAAGTGGTTATCTCCACCCTGCTACCACAAAAAGACTTCCACTCTGCCACAATACAGTGGTTAAATGCAAGTATTTGACCAGGTCCACCTCTACAAGGCAGCAGTGCCCACCTTTGCCCGGACCCTAAAGGACATCGCTCTCAAACGTACCCCCAAACACGTCACACAGGAGCAACAGATCAATAGACACCCCGCCCAGACCAGCAAGACCCTCTCCCAGACCTGCGGGACCCCCCCCCCCCCGGACCTACACATAGAGGACCCACGCCAAGAGGACTTACATCCAGACCACAGCACCACCAGCCACATGCACGTCCCCACCCCAACCAATCAACACCCCCCCACGTCAACCATGCCCACACCCCATTTAGGCCCCCTCAGATCAGACCCATGCCCCTCCTGCCCACCCCATGTTCCCCATCCCCGCAAAGAGGGCCACAACATGGAAGTCAAACATACGCCCAGGCAGTGAGCGGGCAAACAGGCCCAACCCCCACTCTGATTACAATATGTTTTGCTGAAAACATACATGATTACAGTTACAGTTTGTAACTGATTACACTTACAGTCCAGGCGAGATTTGTGTTGGGTGGGTCTTCCCAAATCGGCATTCTTGACATGAGGTCTATATTTGGTGGGTTGAAGAGTTCCTCCTGGAGTGGCAGGTGTGGCACTGTGGAGACTTTTTCAATAATTTTGTGGGTTTTTGCGAGTCTCCGGGATACAATGCATTTGGAAAGTATTCAGACCCCTTGACTTTTTCCACATTTTGTTACGTTACAGCCATATTCTAAAATTGATTAAATAAAACAGTTATCAAACTACACACACTAACACATAATGACAAGCAAAACCAGGTTTTAGAAATGTTTACAACTGTATTAACAGTAAAAAACGGAAATGTCCCATTTCAAATCAAATCAAGGTTTATTTGTCACAACAGTGAAATGCTTCCTTACAGGCTCTAACCAACAGTGCAAAAAAAGGTATTAGGTGAACAATAGGTAAGTAAAGAAATAAAAACAACAGGAAAAAGACAGTGAAAAATAACATTAGCGAAGCTATTTACAGGCACCTGTTAGTCAGGCTGATTGAGGTAGTGTGTACATGTAGATATGGTTAAAGTGACTGTATATATGATAAACAGAGAGAAGCAGTAGCGTAAAAGAGGGGTTGGTGGGTGGCGGGACACAATGCAGATAGCCCGGTTAGCCAATGTGGAGTCCTATGGCTTGGGGAAAAACCGTTGAGAAGCTTTTTTCCCCGAGATTTGGCACTCTGGTACTGCTAGAGAGAACAGTCTATGCCTGGGGTGGTCTTTGACAATTTTTAGGGCCTTCCTATGACACCACCTGGTGTGGAGGTCCTGGATGGCAGGCAGCTTAGCTCCAGTGATGTACTGGGGACAGGTTGTTATTCTGGCACCACCTGGCCAGGTCTGACCTCCTCTCTATAGGCTGTCTCGTTGTTGTTGGTGATCAGGCCTACCACTCTTGTGTCGTCTGCAACTTAATGATGGTGTTGGAGTCGTGCCTGGCCATGCAGTCTTGGGTGAACAGGGAGTACAGGAGGGGACTGAGCACGCATCCCTGAGGGGCCCCAGTGTTGAGGATCAGCGTGGCAGATGTGTTGCTACCTACCCTCACCACATTGGGGCGGCCCGTCAGGAAGTCCAGGATCCAGTTGCAGAGGGAGGTGTTTAGTCCCAGAATCCTGAGCTTAGTGATGAGCTTTGAGGGTACTATGGTGTTGTAGTTAATGAAAGGTGCTCCTTTTGTCCAGGTGGGAAAGAGCAGTGTGGAGTGCAATAGAGATTGCATCATCTGTGGATCTGTTTGGGCGGTATGCAAATTGGAGTGGGTCTAGGGTTTCTGGGATAATGGTGTTGATGTGAGCCATGACCAGTCTTTCAAAGCACCTCATGGCTACGGACGTGAGTGCTACGGGTCTGTAGTCATTTAGGCAGGATGCCTTCATGTTCTTGGGCACAGGGACTATGGTGGTCTGCTTGAAGCATGTTGGTATTACAGACTCAATCAGGGACTTGTTGAAAATGTCAGTGAAGACACCTGCCAGTTGGTCAGCACATGCCCGGCGCACATGTCCTGGTAATCCGTCAGCCTTGTGAATATTGACCTGTTTAAAGGTTTTACTCACGTCAGCTATGGAGAGTGTGATCACACAGTCGTCCGGAACAGCTGGTTCTCTCATGCATGCCTCAGTGTTGCTTGCCTTGATGCGAGCATAGAAGTGATTTAAATTGTCTGGTAGGCTCGTGTCACTGGAGTGTTCGCGGCTATGCTTCCCTTTGTAGTCTATAATAGTTTGCAAGCCCTGCCACATTAGACAAACGTCGGAGCCTGTCAACTGTGGGACCTTATATAGACAGGTGTGTGCCTTTCCAAATCATGTCCAATCAATTGAATTTACCACAGGTGGACTCCAATCTGTTATGCGGAGTGGAACAAGGGACCCAAGAGCAGACTCAGACGAGGAGACTGGGATGAAGTAACCAAAGTATTTATTGAAACAGGGGGAAGATGGAGTGCAGGCGAGGGGAAGCTTGGGCGGGTTGCAAGACACCAGGTGCGGCGGCTGATGCTGGAGCGAGAGAGGGGCTGGGACAGGGTAAGCAGGTCCGGAGGCTGAGGCTGGAGAGAGAGAGGGGCTGGGACAGGGTAAGCAGGTCTGGAGGCTGAGGCTGGAGCGAGAGAGGGGCTGGGACAGGGTAAGCAGGTCTGGAGGCTGAGGCTGGAGCGAGAGAGGGGCTGGGACAGGGTAAGCAGGTCTGGAGGCTGAGGCTGGAGCGAGAGAGGGGCTGGGACAGGGTAAGCAGGTCTGGAGGCTGAGGCTGGAGAGAGAGAGGGGCTGGGACAGGGTAAACAGGTCTGGAGGCTGAGGCTGGAGCGAGAGAGGGGCTGGGACAGGGTAGGCAGGTCTGCAGCATCCTTACCGCAGACCAGGTGGTTAAAGACTTTCTTCATCTCCTCTGTGAATCTGGAGTAGGAGAAGCAAATGGGGGACTGTCTCTCCCACACTGCTGTGGCCCAGGAAAGCGCTGCTCTGCGGAGGCAGCCAATCAGAAAGGAAATATTGGCCCGTTCGCTAGCATAAGCGTAGAGTTGTTGCTCAAATACTAGTGAACAATGTACCAAAATGGCTATGCACGCTTCGAAGTTGCCATTGTAATGCTCGGAAGTCGCAGGATAGAGTAGCAAGATGACGAGATGTGCGACTGGAGACAGGGTCCAGAGTCAGAGCGGGCAGAATTGTAGCGGAGAGGAAAACAGCCAAAACAGGATCTAAACAGTAACAAACGGCTAGAACCGAAGACTGACTGAGCAGAGATTACAATCTGGCAGCGTGGAAGTGGCAGGGCTGATTATTTGTAGAGGACTTGATTATGGAACAGGTTGCAGCTGATGGGGATCTGCTCTGACTCCACCCACACAACCTGGCGGCAGGTCAAGGAGACACAGGATGAGCAGTAGAGGGCGTGGCGGGAGCAGATGTAACACAATCAAGTTGTAGAAATATCTCAGGGATGATCAATGGAAACAGGATGACCCTGAGCTCAATTTCAAGTCTCATAGCAAAGGGTCTGAATATTTATGTAAATAAGACAGGGAGCCAGGGAAGCGAGGTGGGTCGTAGTGTGCCAGTGATGATGTGCATGATGCCGTGTAGCTGTGTACCGACTCTCTCTCTCTCTGTGTGTGTGTGTGTGTGTGTGTGTGTGTGTGTGTGTGTGTGTGTTAGACGTCCTTGACCTTACAGGTGCACCATACTTCCCTTACGGAGAAACCACATGAATTTCCCAAAACACATTTTCATGTGCTCACGTGATCTTATGTGAGGTTAATGTGATAACATGGAAAGCAACCTGTGATAACATGAAACTACACGTGAAAACATGTGATCACATGTCAAGTGTTCCAAAAACACATTTCCACATGTGAAGTCGTGATTTTCTGTAAAGGTCTGCTGCTGAGAATGAGAGTGCTAGTTCTGGTGGTAGCAGTGCTCCCTGTAGAGCCAGCTAGTTTGGAGATGAGGTTGTTCCTGCTTTTGACCTTGGCTGGATGAACTTTCACAGCCAATGAAAGCCCTGTCTCCTGTAGTGTCAGTCCGTGTCTGTAGCCTTGGCGATTACTTTGTTGACATGGGTGAAATACATATCTGTACTGTATTTAGTGTAGCAGGCTGCTCCAGTGGGAGATTGGAATGGAATAGGCCTAACAAAAAAGTGCAAACTCGAATGTACAAAAATTCAAGTACAGATTGACATATGTATAGCTAGCCCAGGTAGGGAGCCTACCAGTTTGTTTGAGTTTTCATTCCACTCCTTGTTCATGCTTAGCATGACACATAGTACAATGAGTGGAATTTCAGCAAACACGTATGTTAGCGAAACAGGCTCTGGATTTCAGGCTAACGTTTTAAGTTTTACCATGTATTTTTGTCGTAGGTCTGCTTGACGTGAGCACATCCATAATCGGTGCTTTAATCATTTTTGCCATTGCTTCTTTTGTAGTAGCAGAATCAGAATTAGTTAGGTAACATTGATAAATGAGATGTTGTATTTATATAATAATGCTTCTTATCAAGCAACGTGTTTATTTGTCGGCTGGTTTGTCTTGTACCCGAGGTTTCCAAAAACTCACTCATCACACATCCCACTGGGCACAGACATCAGTTCAACATCTAGTTTTGATTGACATTTGGTTCAGTTGTCAACTAACATGCATTCAACGTGAAATCAACAACAAATGTCACCATGTCATAGGATTTAGTTTAAAAGTTGGGTGAAAATAATATGAAATGTCTTTACGTTGATGACTATCGATTTTGGGGGTTGAAATGATGTGGAAACAAGGTTGATTCAACCAGTTTTTGCCAAGTGGGATTGTAGGATAAGCAAGCTAGAACCATAGATGAAAGTGTGTGTGTGTGTGTGTGTGTGTGTGTGTGTGTGTGTGTGTGTGTGTGTGTGTGTGTGTGTGTGTGTGTGTGTGTGTGTGTGTGTGTGTGTGTGTGTGTGTGTGTGTGTGTGTGTGTGTGTGTGTGTGTGTGTGTGTGTGTGTGTGTGTGTGGGGTAAGCACAGAGACAGAAGCGGATGAGAGACATCCCACTCCCTCATTTTTTACTGGTTCATATACAGTCAACTAAGCAGATCTGACCGAGCTGCTAATGCATTGGTGTCTTTGCGAGAGCCACCCCATTAACACACACAAACACGCACACACGCACACACACACACACACACACACACACAACAACAACAACTGCGATCAACCACGGCACACACCTGTCACTTCCCCTCAAGGCAGTGTTTTATTTATTTGATTTGACAGTTTAACAAATACATAGACACATCAGTACACATCTAGACAGAGATAATACAACAAAGTCTATTACTTATTTCAATTATGTCCCTTGCTGTCGTTTCCATTCTGGTCCATGTGGATTTGATATGTTTTTCATGTCATACATGCTCCCCTGCTGCAAAGCCACTATTGCCCTCTCTGGGACAAATAAAGCTGAAAGTTGAACTTGAACTCCAATGAGTGTCATTAGATACAATATTATGCATGTCATGCATGTCTTCATCTCACTCTAGGGATCAGAGGCTGCGTGTAAACAAGCAGCCCAATTCTGATCTTTTGGCCAATTACGTGCAAAAGAGTTGATCTGATTAGTCAAAAGACCCATTTGTGAGAAAGATTTTATCAGAATTGGGCTGCCTGTGTAAACGCAGCCAGGGAACAAGTGCGACTACATTATTAACATTCACTTCTCTTCAAAGGTCACCTCAACCTTCACCTTTTATAAACTACCTTCCTAGATCTGGCTCATGATGGTGAAGAGGCGTACGTTCCCTCTACTGATAGCTTCTGCTCTGGCAGTCATGGTCTACGTCATCTTCACATTGCCCAGGTACCGTGAAGCCTCTGCCGTACGATCAAGAAATAAAAGTGCCAAAGGGAGAACATTGTCTGGGACACACATTTCTGCTGTAGAAATACAACATCTGTCCATGATTCCTCAGGTCACAGCCAGGCAACCACCAGCACCTCTATCCACACCACATCTCTGACCAGTCCATCACGCCTGTCAACGACACCAAACACTTCATGGTGGGGGCCTACAAGGAACATCGTTTGGAGGGAAGCTCCGTACGCATCATCAGTATCTTCAGACGAGACTCTGTCCAGCCTCTGTACTGTGTGTTCTACTGTGGGACTCACTGGGCTAATGGAACAAAGGCTGAAGTCCAGATGCACTCTGATCACTTTGGTATCTGCTATTTGCTATTTGGTTTTAGCCCTGCACTGACACGCCTGAATCAACACCCGAATCAAAGAAATAAGGGGCTTGGTGATGCAATGATTAGTTTGTTGATTTGATTTGGGGCGGCAGTGTAGCCTAGTGGTTAGAGCATTGGACTAGTAACCGAAAGGTTGCAAGTTCAAATCCCCGAGCTGACAAGGTACAAAATCTGTCGTTCTGCCCCTGAACAGGCAGTTAACCCACTGTTCCTAGGCAGTCATTGAAAATAAGAATTTGTTCTTAACTGACTTGCCTAGTAAAATAAATAAATAAAATTATATGTGTCCCTGTTCTGTATTGGGATAAAGGTTTCCGCTTCGTGACAACCGACGTCCTTTGTCCGAAACATCCCGACTGCGACCCGTCACACGTGACCCTCGCCATACAAGCTGACGCCGAGCTCGCTCAGAACCAAACCTTCCTCCGCATCCAGAACCTTGTGAAAAGGGAGGAAGAGGAGTTTCAGTTCAACTTCACTGTCTGTTGGTCCAATTTATTTGGCGATTATAACAACGTGCTTCAGGTCACCCAGACTCTGGAGATGTATAAGTGAGTATTGATTGACTGGTTAATTGATTGATTGAATTGATTGGTTAATTGATTGATTGCTATGTTGCAGGTTGTTGGGAGTGCAGCATGTTGTGGTGTATAACACCAGCTGTGGACCAGACCTGGAGAGACTGCTACAGAGTTACACACAGGAGGGCTTTGTAGAGGTAGGAATTAATTTGGTTGGTTGGTTGGTTGGTTGGTTGGTAGGTAGGTAGGTAGGTAGGTAGATAGGTAGATAGATAGGATTCATTAACTGACTGATTGATTGACTGCAGGTGGTGCCCTGGCCTATCAACCAACACATGAACCCGTCCAGTGGGTGGCAGCCCAGTGAACATGGAGGGGACATCCACTACTATGGCCAGTTGACCACTCTAAATGACTGTGTCTACAGAAATATGTATCAGTCACGCTATGTACTGCTGAATGACATCGATGAGATTATAGCTCCATACCAGCATCAAACCCTGCCCCAGATGATGGATGTACTTCAGAGGCAAAACCCAAAGGTAGGGGGAGGACTCAGGGAAGTGGGCAGGGGCGGCAGGGTAGCCTAGTGGTTAGAGCGTTGGACTAGTAACCACAAAGTTCAAACCCCTGAGCTGACAAGGTACAAATCTGTCATTCTGCCCCTGAACAGGCAGTTAACCCACTGTTCCTAGGCTGTCATTGAAAATAAGAATTTGTTCTTAACTGACTTGCCTGGTAAACAAAAAAAGTACTGTGTATGTGTGTTAAGGTAGATCATTATGTGTGTTGTGCATATGTTAGGCTGTGTTTACACAGGCATCAAAATGCAGATTTTTTTTCCTCAATTATTTGGCACATCTGATAAAATGTGATATTTTCCCCAATTTGTTAACAGCATTTTCTGATCTTTGGTGTTTTTAGTTGATAATAATTTTGTTGACCAATCACATCAGATCTTTCACATCAGATATTTTTTTGAATTGATTGAATTGGTCAAATTAGTGAAATTAGTGAAACTAATTAGTGAAAGATTTGGGTTTGGGCTAACTGTGTAAACTCATGGAATCTTATCTTTTGAGTTTTGAGACCACAATCGTATGTGGTTCTCATCCTCAGTCTGGACACTCAGATCAGAATTGTTGTGCTTTGAAGTGTTTGTTTTTGCACATGACTTGCCATTACCAAGATATTTAAAGGAACAGTGACAGGAAATTCATGAGCAAAGCATTTGCATGCTATTTCATATGCTACATCAGCGTGAATGTGCAAGTCTGCTATGAGTCAAAATACAATAGTGTGGAAAGTGAGAAAAATAGTTCAGATATGAAGAAAATAATCTGAATAAATTCTCTATTTCGCCTTCTCTCACCCCAACCTCCATCTCCCCAGGCTGAAGTGTTCCTCATAGAGAACCACATCTTCCCTAAGTCCCAGTTTGAGCCCAGTGGAAGGTTTGAACGACCCACCTGGCGGGACGTTCCAGGGATCAACATCATGGAGCACATCTACAGAGAGGAGCCAGACTATCGCATCTACCACCCCTCCAAGATGATAGTACGGCCCAGGTTAGAACCTACCACCCCTCCCAGATGATAGTACGGCCCAGGTTAGAATCTACCACCCCTCCCAGATGATAGTACGGCCCAGGTTAGAACCTACCACCCCTCCAAGATGATAGTTCGGCCCAGGTTAGAATCTACCACCCCTCCCAGATGATAGTATGGCCCAGGTTAGAATCTACCACCCCTCCAAGATGATAGTACGGCCCAGGTTAGAATCTACCACCCCTCCAAGATGATAGTACGGCCCAGGTTAGAATCTACCACCCCTCCAAGATGATAGTACGGCCCAGGTTAGAATCTACCACCCCTCCAAGATGATAGTACGGCCCAGGTTAGAATCTACCACCCCTCCAAGATGATAGTACGGCCCAGGTTAGAACTACATTGGGTCCTGTGTGGCTCAGTCGGTAGAGCATGGCGCTTGCAACGCCAAGATGATAGTACGGCCCAGGTTAGAATCTACCACCCCAGGTTTCCAATGGGATATATTTATTATTTATTTATTTTAGAATCTACCACCCCTCCAAGATGATAGTACGGCCCAGGTTATAGTCTACCACCCCTCCAAGATGGTAGTATGGCCCAGAGTAGTTTACTAAGAAGCTAGCTAGTACTCAGGGTTTTCTAAGGCTAGTCAGCTTCAGTTAGGTTCACATTCCAGCTCAGGCTTCATTCCTATTACGACAGTGGATATTGCTTGTCCTCCTGCTCCTCACTCTAGCAGACTTAGAACTGTGCATGCATGTCACACGTGGCTAGTCGAACTCTGAACTTTTCATTGAGACAATGCTGAAACATAAATCAATGCGCGAGTCAGTGCCACATTTAAATTCTTTCCAAAATCAACATGAAAGAAAAGCTATCTTGCAAATCCTGCAGATTATAGAGTGAAAAGGGCTATTAGAAGTGCCGTCTTTCTTGTATTACGCATCGTTCATGCCGTCTTTGGTGTGTTTATCAATGCACAAGCACCTTTTTTCCCCTCTCCAATAAATACAATCATTTTATAAAGTCATACAAAAGTCATACTGTGAGTTTCAAATGCATCATGTCATTACCAAATGTGTAATGTGATAGGTATTTTAATAATACTATTTTTTTTACACAAAAAAAGTATTTGGTTAATACAATATTTAATCATATTTATTCCTCTTCAAATCAAAGGGATGATGGGAACCTGATCTCGTTGGTCCTGAACTCACGGCTCAGACATTTCATTCAGGATAAGTAGAGTTTGCCCTGAGTAGTTTAGTTCCTAAGGACACTTTGCCATAGAAATGTACCTGGATAAAAGGTGAGCCACATTTGTGTGAGTAGTTATCTCGAGTTGAGCTCAGAGTTTGTAGTATAGGGCTCTGGTTAGAATCTACCAACCCTACAAGATGAATGTACGAGCCTGGTTAGAAAAGAACCTGTCTAACAACCCTAAGCCAGACGTCGGCCCACTCTGTCTAACAACCCTAGAGCAGTGGAGCAGACGTCGACCCACTCTGTCTAACAACCCTTCTGTGTCCTGACCCCAAGGCAGTGGAGCAGACGTCGACCCACTCTGTCTAACAAACCCTTCTGTGTCTCTGACCCCAAGGCAGTGGAGCAGACGTCGACCCACTCTGTCTAACAACCCTTCTGTGTCTCTGACCCCAGGGCAGTGGAGCAGACGTCGGTCCACTCTGTCTAACAACCCTTCTGTGTCTCTGACCCCAGGGCAGTGGAGCAGACGTCGACCCACTCTGTCTAACAACCCTTCTGTGTCT